>NW_024581116.1:3896776-4029280 GCF_017639235.1 Corvus kubaryi | reverse complement strand
CACGGGCAGCGCCTCGCCCGCAGCCCCGGCCCCACCACCATGGGGGCCTCCGCGGCGAGCCGGAGCTCCGCCGGGTTCGCCGGCATCCTCGCGGTGAGTTGCGTGCGTGTGTGTGTGTGCGCGGAGCGAGGGGATCGGTCCGTGCCTGCGCCGCCCGCGCAGCATCCGCGTGTCCGCGGCGTGGGTGGGGATGTGCTGCAGTGCGGGGCTGCCCGCCCGCGCCTCCTGCCCGGCCTGGGGCAGCGTGGCAGGAGGGGCGGGTGCTCGGCTGTCCTGCTGGCCCCGCTCCGCGCGCTGGGGGCTGTGCGGGGCGCCGCTGCGCCCTCCCCGGGGGTGCTGCCCGCCCCAGCCTCGCAGTCCCGGGTCCTGGTAGGTGACGCCGGCTGGGTGCGATATTCCCTGCGATGTCCATGCTCCCCATGCCTATGTTAGCGCAGGCGGCGGCGGCATCCCCCAGCCAGGGATGTGCCGCACAGCCAGAGCTGAGCGGGTCCTTGTTCTGCTCTCTGCGCTGCTCCTGAAGCTCGGCACTGGACAGGGATCCATCCATCCATCCATCCATCCATCCATCCATCCATCCATCCATCCCCCTCCGCAGCTGCTTTTCTTGCCTCCCTTTGGACAGGCAGTAAACCTCCCCGCTGCGAATGGCAGGCGGCTGCCCTGACTTATCACGGAAATGTTTTCCGGGAGCTTTATCTCCCCATTTACTTTCCCGGGTAGGGCACTTCCCAATCAGCGCTTTAGGGCTACATCCCGTCTGTTTGGGGAGAGACAGTAATTCGGTGTGTCAGGCAGACGCCGCAGCTGCTGCGGCTGGGTTGTGTAACCGAGGAGAGCACTTGCTGTTAAACTCAAGGTGGATCTGAGCAAGCTGGCGCTGGCTCGACAGGAATCCGAGTAAACAACAAATAATCTAAAGCTGGAAGGGCATTAGCCGGGAAACAGCCTCGTTGTTCTGAAGGCGAAGGGGAACTTGGCGCAGTGGCGGAGCAGACGGGGTCCGTGCTCAGTGCTGGCTGTGCACTCCCGAATGCTGGATTCCCGCTGGGAGAAGCGAGCCCGCAGAAGCCAGTGCTGCTGCTGGAAGATGAGATGCTGATGGGGAGCTTGAGATATGCAGCTCCAGCCGGGATCCTGGAGGTCAGTTGGGAATGGTGGGTGTAGAGGAAAGAGGTGGGAAAAAGTAGTGATATAGAGGTGTGGGGAGATACAGCAGCAATTTTGGGGCATGAAGAGAGACTCTGAGCAAATACATAAGTGTGTTACTTGTGCATGTGTGTTCTCGCACCTGTATGTGTGTGATCATACAAGGAAGCAAGGCAAAATTCCCATTTGCTTGTGAGGTGGCAAGGATCCTCCCGGGGTTTTCATCTGATACCTTCAACATTTTGGGAATCTCCCTTTGGTCACACAAGAAGTTAATGTCTTCCCAGCCTGGGGGAAGTTTGTGCGAGGGAGTATGTTCAAATTGATAGCTGCTGGGTCTTTCACTAGTGCAGCAAACCCAAATCTGCCTGGCTGCTGGGTTTTGGAGCAGTAGCAGCTTGGCAGCCGTTGTGTGGGGCTGGTATTGGCTGTGATTTCATTTGCTTGGTGGATTTTTTGGGACCCCACTGACTGCTGCAAGGTGGTTTCCACTATCTCCCCCATTGTCCTTGCCTGGGACCAGCGCAACATCACCATACTTCAATTTGGGGCTTTTGGAAATCTGGGGGATTCCATCTGTTCGGAGCAAAACCGTGGCTGCGGGGGATGCTTCTGAGCTCTGGTCTGCGCTGGCTGCAGGGTTGGCTGCTGGGTTTTCCGTCATGGGGACCAGATGTTGTGCTGCTGCTGTTCTGGCTTGTTCGTCTCCCTGTGTTTCACTCTTGAGATGGAGTAAAGGAACTGCTGAGCAGTGAGTCCTGAGCTCTCGAGATTTCACAAACCCCGAAGCAGCTGAAATAGCTGGTCATGTTGCAAGAAGCAGAAACTTGCCTTGCTCTTCAGTACTTTCCTCACAGGCAACTTTTTTCGGACTAAGTAATTTGATCCTTTTTACAGTGATCGGGGCAGGACGTTTGCTCCTCCTGTCCGCCAAGTTACCGTAAAACTTCCAGACCAGTTTATTTGTCTTTCTGGTGTTTTTATATATTTCTTTTACTTTAATGTTGCAAGCACTTTCCCATTATTGTCGGCAAAGGATACAGCTGACCTCCGGGAAGGGCGGCAGGCAGTGCAGCTCCTCCCCAACCTGTGCCAAGGCATTGCCACAGAGCCAGCTGCCATTTCTACCAAATTCTGCTGGTTTTGCTTGGAAACCATTCCCAGAGTATCAGTTTATCACTGTGGGTCCCTGCTCACTTGCAGGTCTCTGCTCCTGCTCTTCTCTACCAGGATCAAGTGCCCTGTGTTTAGCTGCTGTTTGTGTTAGGGGTTTTTTTTTTATTTCATTTATTTTTTAATTTTTACTTTAGTTTTAGGTTTATTGCTATGTCCCCACAGGGCTGGCAGCAGGGCAGCCCTATACACAACCTGAGATTATGACAATCTTGGTGTCGCAGCATTTTAGGGCACAAATTCCAGGACAGAAAGTTGATTCACCAACTTTCTGCTGGTGTTTTGACTCACTGTGCAGGTTTGGGTCCCTGAATGAGATGCAGTATTCATAGAATCATAGAATGGCTTTGGGTTGGAGGGGACCTTAAGGATCATCTAGTTCCAACACCCCTGCCATGGGCAGGAATGCCAGCCACAGGTTTCTCAGGTGTTTGCAGCTGCATCCTCTGTGCACATGCCAAGGTAGTTTGTGGCCCCCTAAGAGCTGTTTGCTGTGCAGATTGCCTGTCCGGTCTCCCTGCAGCACAGTTATTGAAAAAGGGTGATGGGAGTACAGCACACAGACTGACTGAGATGGGGTCATCGGGCTGGGTGGTGCTGAGGTGGGTCGTGCCCACACCAGCTGTGGGGTGCTGCTGCCTCAAAGGTTTGTGTGCAGCTGAATGTGAAGGTCCCCTTGTTTGAATATTTCCTGGTGTGGGGAGGTCAGAATGATGGTGTCCCCCAGCCTGATCTGATTTCCCCACACCATAAAGCCTTCATGTGCTGAAACAGGTGAAGGTGGCTGGGAGGTGCCTTTGCCCGTGTGGTGCAGGGTCCTGGTGCTGAGTTGGGATGCTCTTTGGGCTTGCAGCCACACTGTCCTGCTTAACCCTTGTGGAAAGGGACCCCTGTCCCATTAAAAACCCTTCTTTGTTTCTGCATTGGGCATGGAGAGCATCATTGAAACTGCTGAAACCAAATCTGTTATTTAGTGTTGTCTTGAACCAGTTGTGGTTTTTCCTGTGTTTTTTTGCTACCCTGTACACTTCCTTTGGTACCAGAGTAATGAAATGAAGTGCAGTGGCTCAGCAGAGCTCGCTTCATTACTTGATTGCTTTTTCTCCTGGAACTGGGAGTGTCAGCCAGAAAGGTCCAGGTCTGCGTGCTGCTGGGGAGCCCTGAGGGTGAGGGACCAAGCTGGCAGACACCCGTTTTTGCTGAAGATGTCCTTCTGCTTCTGGACTTCTCTTTCAGAGATCTGAGTGCTGCACAACCTGAGTAGTTGGATTATTTTAGGGACCAGAAATGCCAGTCTGAATAAATAGCAGATGCTCAATGCTGCTTAGCCATCCCCCACTGGAACTCGCTGTTCTCCCTAAGCTTGGAAGTGCATGTGCAGCTTAAGATCTTGAGATGTTCAAAAATACCAGCACTGCTTTTCTTGAGATAGGGTTTAAAAAAAAACCTCAAAAAAGCCAACTCAAACCTAGTGCTATTACAGACTTTAGTTACCCAGGCAAGGGATGGGAAGATGCTGGAAGATGGGAAGAACAGGGAGAACAGGAGGGAACCTGTAGCACATGCTTATAGTGAGGCTGTCCATGGGTTTCCTGAGGTCTGGCTTGATGCAGAGGGAGAAATTAGGATCTGAGACAGCAGCACACGGCTCACTCTCAGTGAGGCAAGAGAGCCACTGCCTGTCCTGCCTCTCCATCACCCTGTCCTGCTCAGCGCTGGCACGGGAGGAGGGTGAGTAACACAGGTGACCCCTCCTGCCACCTTAAGTGGCCAGTTTGCTAATACAGGGATGCGTCAGGGAGATTACAGGGGAGGGTGGCAGGTTTGCTTAGAGCCAGCTAAGCACTTTGTTAAATCATGTCTTAGGGGAGGGGAAAAGTAAAATGCATCCTGTAAGCCCTTGCTGCCTGCCAGGGCAGCCCCGCTTTTTAATTTGATGTGCCGTAATTAGTCTGGCCGCTGCAGGATCCTCGTCAGCTCCTGCGGGCTTGCCCGCTTCTGCCTGCTCTGTAATTGCTGCTTCAGGGGGAGAAAACTAACTAACTAAAAAAAAATTTTAAAAGTGAAGTGTTTTGTACAAATCCCAAGCCGTAAATTATTTAGCAGGTGAAACAAAAATTTGCTATATGTTTCCAGGAAGCAAGAGACTGCACCAAAAATGACGCGGTGCAGCTTGTGGCTCTGCTGCGATGTGCCTTCTGCAGAGTCATGTCGTTGGGAGCCCTTTTTATTTTTTTTTTTTTTTTCCTTCTGAATATTTTCTTGCTGGCTGATAGCCCAGAATAGGTAGCAGAGCAAGAGGCGAGGGATTGTATAACACAGCCAAGTGATTTATGTGCTTGGCTCTGTAGCTGAGTAGTGTTAGGGTCTCTGGTCTTTTCACCTTCACTGTAGAAAATGTTTGAAAATTCTGGGTAATGCTGACTTGTTCCCTCTCTCCCTCTGAACTTAGCCTGTGGCTGTTTGGAAATGTGTTTCCTATTGCTTTGTATGCTGTCTGAGGTTGTGTCAGTCTTTCTTTTGATATGTCTTTTGTTCTTGGTGACTTATCTTCGCTGCCATAACTGACATTAAATCCATGGACCAGAGATCCTCTGGAGGAAGCAGAGATACTTCTTGGTAGATGGAGCTTCTCTTGGTGATGGAGCAGCATTGTTGCAAAGGAGTTAAGGAAATAAAGCTTTGGGATTGGAAGTCAGTAGAGATAGATGGATTTATAGCAAAGCCCAGTTTCCAGTTCAGTGTCTAAAAACTGGTGTCCTTTTACCTGTGTCTGATGCAATGAGGAGCTGAGTTACAGCAGAGTTCTTTGAAGAGTGTGAAAATAGCACCGGGTTTTCTCTCCTGTTGCTAATGCAGCTGGTTTAGAGTAGGTTCAGATGTGGTTGGAGGCTCAAAGCAGAACATCCCTTGCGGTCTCGCCAAACCCAACACTTGCACTGAGCCATAAAAAATCATGGAAAGGCAGAGGAGCTGAGAAATAGTCCAGAAACAGCCGCTAGCCTGGATTTCATCCTTGTTTGTGTTACTCAGAAAGGTAACTATTTGAACAAGTGCAGATGAACAAATAGAGAAGGAAAGTTTTACAGGTCAAAGCTGCCATCTGCATGTTTTTTTTGTCTTGTCGGTGAGTGCCTGCCTCGTGCTGGAGCCTCTCAGCCTTGAAATGCAAAGCTGGTCTGAATTCTCCTGGGGTGGCCAGGTAGCACGTACTGCTGAAACACAATTAGCAGTATTTACCACCCTGGCAGGGTTGCAGTGTAAATGATGCTTAGTTTCACTGAGAAGCGTGGTGTCAAATTTAAGCAATTATAATCATAGCTGGGGAGGTGTCTGGAGAGCCTGCTGCCACCTGCACCGGTTCCATTCCACTCCAGCCTTGCTGAGGTCCCTCCCATGGGCATAGTAACTTGTCCATGGTCCCACAGCACTGGCACATCCCTTGTGATCCTACAAGGGGTCGTTGGCAGAGAGGGCTCTGTTTGCATGCTGTTGTTGGCTGATACCTCCTGTTTGTCTTCCAGCTGCTCATGCTCCTTGGCACCGCTGATGGTCAGTCGAAGCTGACCTCTGAGCAGAATGCCATCAGCCTCTCCCCTGGCAAGTACCGCCACCTCGACCGTGCCACCAACGAAGAGCTGACCTGTGACAAATGTCCTGCAGGAACCTACGTGTCTAAGCATTGTACGAAGAGTACCCTAAGAGAGTGTAGCCCCTGTCCAGATGGGACCTTTACCAAGCATGAGAATGGCATAGAGCGGTGCCACCCTTGTAGGAAACCCTGTGAACTGCCAATGATTGAGAAAACTCATTGTACTGCCTTGACTGACCGCGAGTGCACTTGCCTGTCTGGTACGTTTCAGACGAACGATACCTGCGTCCCTTACACGGTGTGCCCGGTCGGCTGGGGCGTCCGCAAGAAAGGAACCGAGACTGAAGATGTCAGGTGCAAGCCGTGCCCTCGTGGTACCTTTTCTGATGTGCCTTCTAGTGTGATGAAGTGCAAACCCTACACTGACTGCTTTGGGAAAAACATGGTGGTCATCAAGCCGGGGACGAAGGAGAGTGACAACATCTGTGGTTCTCCAGCGTCCCTTCCGAACACGGCTTTGACTTCATCAAGCACCGAAGCGGGTGAGCAGCCCTATGAAGTTCCACCAACTGCTGATCTTCCCAAAGGTAATGTCCACCACTGAAACACAGGTGTGGTTTTGATGGAGGGATTGTGTTCCTTCCTTGGTCAGGGTTGGTGTTAAGCTGTTAAAAACAACCTGGTCTAAAGGTGGTACTACTGCTTCATGGCATCGGGTTGCCCTCACTTGTGTTAAACCACATTTAGTAACATTTTCACTAAGACTGAAGTCCTGATTGGACTTCTGGCTGTCGTGCTGTTTGGGCTGAAAGGACATGACTTTCCTCAGCCTCTTTTCCCACCTCTGTGATGTGCTGGCACAAGTCTTTGTGCAGTTGTGGTGAACCTGGGTTGGGATGCAGCAGGAAAACCCCTGCTATGGTCTCCCTGCAGCAGGGAGATTCCTCCTCTGATGGATTCACTGCTTTTGTGCCTGTGCTTTCCTTGCTGCCTTTCACTCTGTACTGTGTCACAGTATTGGTTGAATGGGAACCATTGCTGTAACAGCCCTGCAGGAGCCTGGGCTGTCCTGTAACTTTTTTCCTTCAATCTCTTAAAACTACTATATGGAATTTCCCCTTCTCTTGCTTAATTGGAAGTGGCTCATCATCACAGCCTTTATGGTGATGCCTTAGCTGTGTCTGGTTTCAGGGGTGCTGTAGGACTCCACTTGAGGTGGTATTCTGCACTCCCTGGAAAGCAGCTTCCCTGCAGTGTCTCAGATGAGGCGTTTTAATTTAAAAATGCAACTTTTGATGACCTCAACAGCTGAGTTGGTAAATACAATAGCAGGGAAGTGTTGACAGTCATACGCTTCCAGTGCTTCACCTCTGTTAAGTCTCAAAGCTTGCCCTAGTGTTGGTATCACTGGGAGTGTACAGGAGGGTGTTTCCTGAACTTTGCAATCAACCGTCGACAGTTACGTAGAAGTTTTCACTGTTTGTGTCCTGGTTAGGGTGTTTAGGGTAACCAAGCTGGGGGCAAAACCAGGTTCGGACAAATACACCCACTCTGTCTCAGCTGTGATGAGACACAATCTTCAAAAGATGACTTTTTAAAATAATCCATAGTTTTTGTCACAACAGCCCTTCTTCCACTTCTCGGCAGGCTTTGGCTCGTATTTCATGTCTGGCTGGGACCTGCGAGGTGCTGGTTGATAAGGAAACTCAATAAAGATGGAAGATAGCTCTTGGGAGGAAGTTTGGTTGCTTCAGAGACCTATTTTATAGTTGATTCACCTGCAGTTGCTTGCAGGGCTGATAAAAAAATGTTTGTGTTTCCTTAACAAACCCAGTAGAGAGATACTAAGCCTACAAATTGCCAGTATTTTTGTACTTTTAGTCCAAACATGAAATTCCACAAATGAGTTAAAACCAGTGTTCATAAACCTAAGAAAGTAAAAACAACTTGCTCAAAGTTGTTGGTTTTCTGATAAATGCTGAATGTGGGACAAACACAGACTGACAACATGCCTTAAATAACTCATTTTTTGTAATAAGCTGCCTCTGGCCTTAACCAGCAAGGGTCAGTTTTACCTTGAAGCTCCCTCTGTAACTGTACCCATCTGTTCCCAGAGGCAAACCTCAACTTCACCTCTACTCTTTCTCACTGCCTGGCGTTGGGTTTCTGTCTGCTGGCCAAGCCGATGCTCAGGCAGGTCTTAGCCCGTGATGTGATGCCATATCGCATCTCTGGGGCCGTGACACTCAACTCTCTTCTCCTCCCGCAGGTCTGAACTCTTCAGTTCCCGATTTTGTCCCCTCTCCAGCGCCGCGCGCGTCCAGCAGCATGGTGGAGCGGGCACGGTACTACAACGAGACCTCAGCCAACGAGACGGACGGCATCGGCGGGACCCTCATGGGCTCCGGCACCACCAGTCAGGCCCAGAGCTACCGGCACAAGCAGACCAGCCAGGCGCTGGAGAAGCAGCCATCCCTGGAGATGATGGGGGGCGAGAAGCCCAGCGTCCCATACAGGCCCCCCCGGCGAGGCTCTCAGAACATCCACCAGCACTTCGACATCAATGAGCACTTGCCGTGGATGATCGTCCTCTTCCTGCTGCTGGTCCTGGTGGTGATCGTGGTCTGCAGCGTCAGAAAGAGCTCACGGACTCTGAAGAAGGGACCCCGGCAAGATCCCAGTGCCATTGTGGAAAAAGCTATTATGAAAAAGTCCACCACCCCCACACAGAACAGGGAGAAGTGGATCTATTACTGCAACGGGCACGGTGAGCAGTAGAGACTGTGGTATCCTCTCCACTCCAGCCCAGGGCTGTGCAGGGGCTGCCCCCACAGCCAGTGACTAGTGGCTTTCCTCATTTGGTGGGTCTTGTAGTGAGGACAAAGCCCATTTATGGTTTCTCAGATGTTTCTTCATCCTTGGCTTCTCCTTCCAGTTCCCGTGGTGTGTCCCTGCTCCTGAAGGAAGGGTTAATGGAGGGAGTGTCACCTGCTCGCTCCAGCTTCTCCTCACCCAGCTTCTCCAGCTTCTACCCTCTTCCGTTGGTGACTGATTTTGAATGAAGGCACCTTTTGTTTTTCCCTCTTCCCTTTCCACTTTTCTTCTGTTTCACATGGTCCTTATTTTCCCAGTGATTCAGGCATGGATCTGGTTGTCTTTCATGTTGTCCTTTATCCCCTCACCCCTGTCTGTTTCTGGAAGGCTGAGTCATCCCCCACCTCTTGGCACTGCCTCAATTTCAGTTCTTAGCCCTAAATCCCAACTGCTGGCTTGTGTCCCAAGCCCTTTGCTCGCACTGGAGCCAGAAAGGTTATCCTTAAAGGCTGAGTCGTGGATGTGTACAGCTCCACGAGTGTCATCAGGTCTGCCTGGACTCTCTTTTTGGTAGTGTATCCTATTGATTTAGTGGATGATTTGCTGTCAGCTTTCTGATGAGACTTTAAAGATGACATACTGTGATCTTCAAGCTGAAATTTGTAAAAATCAGTCATAAACTAATGGTGTCGTGACTGTGAGCACCAAGCAGCCATGATCTCCCTAGTGGGATGCGCAGTTCTTCCTGTGCAAAGCCCCCATGGCAATTTTGGCCCTCGCGTATCCTGTGTAGAGTGACGAGTCCTTACTTGGGGTTGACCTTGCTCAACCTTAAACATCCGTTCACAGTTAACCTTTAGAAAAGCACATTTAACAAGGGGGGGCAAACAAAGAATGGATTGAACAAAGATTGAAAGGTTTAAGAGAGATCAGTCCTTGATGAAAGTCATCCTTGAGTGCTCAAGTACAAAGAAAGAAGGTTTTGAATAGGGCGTCTTCTGTACTGTACTCTCTTCACCTTCCTGCTGATTAATAGACCTACACTTTGTTTGCCCTCATTAATTCATTTATCCAACCAGTAAGGTCTTGTTGGAAGTGGTTTTCTGCCTTCTCTTATATTTGTGTTGCTTATCAGTTTGCTTTTAACTCTTTTGTGTTCTTGGGCTGCAGTTTCTTAAACTTTTTCCCATAACCCCTGCACTCCATTGTCCCTAAAATCTGTGGCACCCAAAGCATGGTCTGCGAGACCGTGGTGAGTGATCTGCAGTGGAGTTGCAGAACCTTATTAGACATCCTTGTTTGTGAGCACTACCAGGAATACGTGGGTTTGGCCATGATTCATAGGTCAAAAACGAGTGGTAGTAACCCTTTCCCCCAAGACTTTAATTAGCAGTTGGTTAATTTCTGATGATTTTCTGTTTCTTGAAACACCCGAGAGCAGGGCAGTTTGTACCAGACAGGGAATGCTTGAGTGCAGGGACCAGACCATGCTGCTTTCAGCAAGTGCAGTTCTGGATTCTATCCTGGCATTTCAGACCATGCTGAAGTGCCCGTGCTGCCTTCTGGAAGCCACATTAGAGCTGCCTTTGTGGGCACTGCTGTGTGTTGGGTCACTAAGAATGATTCAGGTTAAAGAAACCACGTAGGTAAGAGAAGGTTCACGTGGAGAGCAATGACCTGTTTTAACCCCTTTAGATAAAACCTCACCTCCCAGATCTTGTCATCCTTTGGGGGACAGCATCATTCATGTGTCATCCTGTGCTTCCCAGGGTGAGTTGTTCCAGCCTTGTCTGTCACATTAACAGCTGCATCAATTTCGCAAGATCCTTAATAAGTTTTCCCTTTGTCTCAGGAAATAAGCTGGATGTAACAGCAAAACCACACTTAGGTGATAAACCATCTTGGTGTGATTGAACCTCTCTGATCTGGAGGTGAATGGCTCTGTTACTCCCAGTCATTCCTGCAACAGTCACGCAGGTTCCCTCTTGTCACGGGTGGCTTCGTGACTTCCTCCTGCCACTGAATGTCCTCAGATGAACTTTGTGCAATCAAGGCAGGCAAACAGGCACAAACCAATTAATGCTTTGTCTTGCTTTTAGTGCAAACCAAATCGTGTTGCGTTAGCTGGAAGAGCCTTGCTCATTAGCTCTTACTTGGTGATGCTACTCTGCCGTGTCAGAATGCAAATTATTCTCTTCTGCGGTGGTGCATAAATCCCTCTCTGCCTTTCCTGTTGAAACATCTGGCTCTTAAGGCTGTTTACTTGAAAGGAGAGGTGTAGTGCCATAAAGGAATTGACCTTTTATTTAATAACTGGCTGTACAGCTGAGACATTTTGTAGAGCTGCTGCATCATGGCTTAGCTTTCTACTGCTCCAGCAGTGTTTGTTCCCAAATCGTGCTTCATCCTGAAGCAGCATTTCAGACAGAGGTGAGTTTAGCCAGGAACAAACTTCAGGCTGTTGCAGAGGGGAAATCCTTCCCCTCCTGTGCTGCTGTGTGGGTCCCTCCATGGTAGGCAACCAGAGCAAAGCCTCCTGAGATGTGAGGACCACAGCTGCTCCCCAGGTTCAGGTGCTAGCCTGGTTTTTGGTTGTACTAGGAGTGTAGAGAACAATCAATTAGTGTGTGAACTATCTTTGTGGCTGGGGGTGCAGCCCCTGGGCTGGCTGCTGGCAGTGCACCCACATCTGTATGACCTCCATCCAGAGGCTGGCTGCCACACCAGCAAGGCGCTGGGGTGTGTTTATTGCCTGTTTATGTAGTTCTTGCAAACAGTCTACCCTTAGTTGTTCCTAGTTTACCATCTCCTCCCTCCTAATCCTTTCAGTCAACAGCTTTAACCTTTGAAAGGAAAGTTCGGGTCTGACGTAGGCACTGGAGCCTCTCCTCAGAGGAGCTGTGCTTGGGCTCCTGCCCTCACACTGGCAACCCCCCTGAACCTCCCGAGGCACCAGGTGGGCATCCAAGGCTTTGGCTCTTTGGGGTATTTTATTACTGATTGCTCCAAGGCCATGGGTGCTGGGTGAAGCGTGGTCAGGGTGGCACTAGCACTGCTCAGTGCTGGAGTAAAGACATGGCACTGTGGTTGGGCTCCTTACCAAAAGAGGAGGGGTTTAGGGTGGAAGCAGGGGCTCAAATTCTTACCAAGTTCCTGAAGGGACTTGATTCCTGAATTGTTTAAATAATTGAGATAGGTGTGTGATCCTGATGAGCAGTTGTTGTCAGGAGGAGGTTCACTTGTCCTCATCTCCCCCCGAGCTGGTATCTGTGCCCTATCCTCTCTCTGGTCATAATACATATCTTAAATAACTGCCCAAACATAAAAATAGAAGTAGCTTGGGAGGCTGGTGTTAAAACTAGACCCATGTCCTTAGCATGGATATGTTCCAGCCAAGGCAGCAAATGCCTGTGCTTCTCACTGGATTAAATGGTTCAGAGGTCTGGGAAGAGCTTGCAATGACTAATGGCCTGAATTAGCAGCCAGCCTACCTCCACGTCTGTCCTCATGTCCATCCTCAGAACGGGGGCTGTCCAGAGAGATTGAGAAGGTAGAACAGTGTGCCTGTGTGGTTGGAGAAGCTGGACCTCTTGCTGCCTCAGCTGGCTCTTACTTTGCAGCCCTGCAGATAGGAATCCAACAGTTGTCAGTTTGTCAAAGTTTTCCTGAGAAATTATCCATGTGGTGCCTAAGTGACGTAGGGGCAGGGCTGATAGGGCTCTGTGGTTTAACCTTGTATGACTTCTTTCTTTTAGAAGATCAAGGATGGCCTACACACTGGGCTCATGCCTTTATTTTAGCAAATACCCATTTCCTTTCTTCAGACATTTCCAGAGGTGAGGAAATGAGCTTGCAGAAACCTTTCAGTAAAAGCTGAGAATTGGAGCCTGTCTCTCAAATGCCTTGGAAATGCCAGATTTGCCATCAGTCTATGCCAAACATGAAGATGGGCTTGAATTCTTTCTGCAGAAATTGCTGATACTGTTGCCTTTGGCTTTCATCCATTTAGTAGCAGAGGATGAAAGACAAAGACTGCAAAATGTTAGGGTAAAACCTGTGTATAGGAAGCAGCTGTCTGAGATGTTACGCCGGGAGGCAAGAAAAGAGTTTGGTGGTTTTTGTTTTTTGGAGTCGAAAGACTGAAGAACAGATCTTGGCAGCACTGGCCTGGCATGAGATGCCACTTCCCTTTTATTTTTCTTCAAGTCTTGTAATTGCACATTATTGCAGTGGGTGGTAAGAGCAAAGCCAGGAAGCCTCTGGTTAAATAGTCAGAGAAATTAACTGTTCTGCAAAAGCCGTTTGCAGCTGGGGTGGAGCCGAGGCTTGACTGCATGTAGAAGAGCATGTGCTAAAAATGGGAGAAAATCAAAGTGGGGAATAGAGACATGATGCTGGAGAGATGGGCAGTGTTGGGATTTGGGGGTCCTGGTTGGTCAGTTGTCAGCACATTGGAAGCCGGGATCTTCTTGGTGGGCAATTTGTAGGGAGTAGTCCTTGGCTTTCATCCTGGTTGCTGACGGACCAGGGCTAGGCTTGAGCTTGGTCTGCTCCCAAGGAAGTCAGTGAGGGTGTTGAAAGGGGACCACATCTTGTACCTCAGAGAGCTGCAGCTCCAAAGCATCCCCATGTGGATATAACCCGTGGGGGTGTGGGAACGGCTGGGCCATTGCAGGCTGGTCCTCAAATGGAATCAGGTACTCATTTATGGTTAGTTGGAAGATGCTTATTGGAGTAAAACTACATGATTCTTTTCAAGAGACAGCACATTAATGTTATGTGTGGGCTTTTAAGTCAATCTTTTCTAGAGATCCGTCACCTAATGAAGGGAAGCAAGTGCATGGAAACAATCCAGCTGAGGGTGTTATTCCTCAGGCCTATTTAACTGCTACTCTGAATAAGGAAACTGCTGCAGGCTTGGCACTTGCAGGTCTATGGGGTGACTCTGGATGCTGTTTTAGGACCCTTCCTTAGTGCTTGTGTGGGTAAATGAGATGAAAGCCTCTTACTGTAATGGTTTTGTTTGGTAGACGTAGTTTTCCCTGTGATCAGCTCCTGAACAGGTCCCTGCTGGTGTCAGGAGCATCATGCTGGGAGGCCCAGTGAGGATGGGGGAGCTGCTGTGGAAACACACCCCTGGGAACTCCTCTGCACCTCTGCAGAGCATGAGGAGGAGCGATGGGGTTAAAAGCTGTGGTTAAAAAGCTCAAACTGTGGTGGCCTCGAGGTTTTGTGCCCAGGCCACAGGTGGGGCAGAGATGCCCAGAGCATCTCAGGAGGGCAGGTGTGCCCATTGCTGCTGACATAATTTGGTAATTGCAGCTATGCCTGGAGAGGAGCAGCCCTGGGCTTGTGTGCAAACCCTAATACGGCTCTGGCAGGCAGAGCATGAGATGAGGGATTGATTTCTGTCTTCCTGCCAAAACAGAGAGGCAGAAGGTGTTGTGTTTGTTTTTGTTTTTCAAAGCAGTCTCTCCTCTGGCATCTGCAGCTTGATGATGTGGAGATCACTGCTGGTCCTCTGATGACAGCCTGTCCACCTCCACAGGGTGAGACCTGGGCAGAAGGGGAGGTGGTTAAATTGGAAGAGGCAGGAATGTACCAGGTACCACAAGGAGTATGGATGCTCCCTCACTGGAGCTTGTTCTGCTGCATTTCGTGCTGTGTTTGCTCCTACATGGGCACAGTGCTCTGCTTCGGGTGGGATGGAGCAACTCTTCATCTGCAGTACAAACCTCTGGCATGGGAATGTTGGGGTGGCATCTGACAAGTTCAGAACACTGTCTTCCTCAAAACACCCAATGTAAAACATTGTTCAGGTTTGCCCAAAAATCATCTTGTCCTTTTGGGAAGCTATGTGATTTCCAGAGGGCATGTGCAAGAGCTGACCAGGGCTTCATGATGAAAGGGAGCCTTGGAAAGTGCAAACGTGGGAAGCTGCTGTTCTGCTTAGAGAAGAAGAAACCTAATCATGTGCAGGTTTTATCATCTCCTGTTCCTCAGCCTTATTGTGTTAGCACTAAAGACTGGTGCTAGATCACTTTTTAATGTGTGTTGCTACACGAGCCGTCTATCTGCAGCATGCACAGGGCTGTGGGGAGCTGCCCTGGGAAGCTGGAACATTTGCTCCCAAATCTGCTTCAGAAAAGGAGAGAAAACCCAAATTATCCCATGGTCACAATTCCTGGGTGGCCCCTGTATTAATTTAATGAGGGATTGGGATTTGTGCCTGCCCATTAAGGTGTAGGGCTGAGCATGAGAGGCAGGGCAGCTCTGCAGGAGAGGAGGATTGTCCTTGCAGAAAACTGCTCTGAGCCCAGGGTGTTTTTGCCAAAAACCCGACACCATTTCCAGTGCCGGAGGGGACTGTGATTTCACACATCAGTGAGGCTCTCACACATCACTCCTCGAATAACGAGGTTGATTTTTTTGTTGTTTTTTCCTTGCTCTCCAAGACTGGGAGAAAAAAAAATGCAGGAGGTGAATTTAATCCTCGGGTTGGCATCTGTGGGTGTCTGGATATTTATATGGCTCTGGCTGTGGCAGTGTGTGTGCTCAGGGTTACCAGCTGTCCCAGAGGGTTATAATGAAGATTAACTCTGCAAAAGCCATTTAAAATTTAATAATTGCATAAAATACTTATGCTGGCCATTCTCATGCAAACGAAAGCAAGAGCAAGTCCACTCTGTGGGTCCCTGATGTAACATCCTGTGGTGGTGGGCAGAAGCTCAGATGGGTCCCAGGAGGGTTGGACCAAGGTGCTGTTACAGGGGTGACTTCCACATAATGTATTGGGAAAGGAGGTCTTGTGCTGATTCTCAAGTTCCCAGGTTGGAAACATGTCCATAACTGCATGTGGCTGATCACAGACCTCTCTCCACTGCCTGGTTTGGTTATTTTCCGGACAGCTTGTAGGAAATGATTGTTAGAAGTCCCCTTCTGCCTTGCACGATTTTAGGTTTTGCCTTTAAAAAAAAAAACAAAAACAAACTCCAAACATACCATTTTGTGGTTTGTTGCCCAAACAGCTCTTGCTAAGGATATGAATCACTGGCTCCTGAGAAGGTCTGATAGCAGCCCTCTACTCCATGGTTGGGAAAACTACCCTATCACTAAAAAGTCTTTGTGAGTGTGTCCTTTCTTTCTGTCTGACCAAGGTTCTTGTTAGTCATGGAAAGGTTTGGGCTGGAAGGGACCTCCAGAGATCAGGTGGTTCCTACCCCCCTGCTGTGGGCAGGGATGCCAACCCCTAGACCATGTTGCTCAGACCCCATCCGACCTGGCCTTGAACCTGCCCAGGGGTGGGGCAGCCACAGCTTCTCTGGGCAGCCTGTGCCAGGGCCTCACCACCCTCACAGGGAAGAATTTCTTCTGAATCTCCGATCTAACCCTTCCTTCTTTCAGTTTTAGGCCATTCCTTCTTTCCTCCTTGTCCTGTCACTACACACCCATGTTCAAGGTCCCTCTCCAGCTACTGGCAGGCTGCAGTAAGGTCACCCTGGAGCCTTTTCTTCTCTAGACTGAACAAATGCTCTTCTTAGGAAAGGTGCTTCTCTGACAATTCTCTGACAATTTTTGTGGCCTTCTCTGGACCTGATTTAAAGGTCCACATCCTTTTTATGTTAGGGACCCCAGAGCTGGACGCAGCACACCAGCACCTCCAAGTCCTTGGCAGAGCTGCTCTCAGCCCCTTCATCCTCCAGCCTGTGCCAATAACTGGTGATTGTCCTGACCCAGGTGCAGGACCTGGCACATCTTCAAACTTCCTCATTTAGGACCTGAAGTGTATTTTGAGTGGCAGGGGGAGGAACTGAGTTTCCAATAACCTTCCCTTTTTGGCAGCGGTTGGTGGAATTTTTGCTTTTTGGAAAGGTGTGTTGTGCACTTGGGATTTCTGAGTCCTGGTTTGGCTGAGCTGTGGTATCTTGTCAGCTGGAGAGTGGATGTGCTGCATCCTGGCTTGCTTGTACAGGCTCTCAGTGTGTGCTCAGACATAAAAATAGGCTGCTGTGGCTGTGTTTCACATGAGTCAGGAGGATATTTGGAGAAGGGAGGTGGGCTGAGCTCAGGAGCAGAGCTGGCTTTGCAGTGATTTGGAGCTTTTATCTGGGTGCAGGGGAGGGTTGGGCTGCATCACTGTGGTTTTTCTATCTGACTTATGTGTGCCCTTGGGCTGTGCTCTGTCTGTGGTGCTTCATCCAGCCTGCCTGTCACAGTCAGGATTTGTCACAGCATGTGGTGCACAGATTAATACTGCCCATCTCTGGAATACCTCTGTCAGCTTGTAGGTGGCGGAAGCTCCAGGTGCTCCGGCTCAGATTGATACTGAGGTGGTGGAGGTCAGTTCCCCCAGCTGTCATGAGTGAACTGGTGGGACCTGCCCCTGGTGATGAAGAGCTGGAGCATGGAGTCTCCTGAAATCCAGCCTTTCATGAAGCTGTCTCTGGAACCCTGGGCTGATGAGCTGCTCTCTCCATGAGACTGTGTATGCCATAGGTCCTGGGAGATCTCCTGAGCTTTCCTTCCCAGCTGTATAAGGCACCTATAAGACCTGAACTGATGTTGTGTTAATCCTTTTTTATGCCCTTTGTCCCTTCAGTACTAATGGGGTGAAAGGACACGTGGCTTGAGGGCTCTCTGAGCATGAGGTTTCCCCTTAAAGGTGGCATTTTCTTAAGGAGCACTCTTGTGAAAAACACCAAATGTTGTTTGACTTGAGCTCTGAGAACAAAAACAATGACATCTCATTTGTGAGAGGGTGGGGAGAGGAAGGAGCCTCAGCACCTCTGTGGCTGTGGTTTGAGCATCTGCTGCTAGGTGCTGAGGTGTCACCTTGGTGGGGCAGCTCTTCCTCTGCTCTCAAGTTTGCTTGAAGATGTGAAAAAATAATGGCAGAGAAGAGAAATGGTGCCTTGCAGGTGCTGTATGTGAGCGTGCCAGCACTGCTGGTCACAGTCCCACACCGCACTGGCTCCTTGCCCTGCTTGAGGCCAAATGATGCTGAAGAGCTGAAGAACTGGGTCTGTGTCCAACCTGCAAATAGCACGGCTTGGGAGACCAGTGAGGCTTGTCTAGAACAAGGCATTAAAGCTCAGCCAAGTCCCAAGTGCGTGTTTGATGACCACCTTGGTGACGTAGAAGGACTGATTGCTCTGTCTACATCAAACTATACTGCAGTGAGGCGGGGCACATCTGAAGGAGCAGGAAATGAGTGAGAAAAATCTTGAACCAGATTCAAAACAAGCAAGTGGAAGTCACTGAATAAACTGAAATCGTGTTTATGGGGAACATGAGACAGGTGAGCAGTGTCCAGAGAAGGGCAATGGAGCAGGTATGAAGGGGCTGGAGCTCAAGTCTGAGGAGGAGTGGCTGAGAGAGATAGGGGAGTTTAGCCTGGAGAAAAGGAGGCTCAGGGGGGATCTTATCCTTCTCTACAGCTGCCTGACAGAAGGTTGTAGAGAACTGGGGCCCTGCCTCTCCAGAAAAGTCCTCCCTTCAGCTCAGCATCTTTGTAGATGAGCTGGACTTTTCTTTGCTTGTGCCACTCTGGATGCATTTGTCCATTTCCAGACTTGTCTCCTTTTGTCCCAGTTTCGCCTGGCTGTAGGTGGGCCTGGTTGTGCTTGTGTTCCCATGTGTGTGCATACTCCCTTGGGCTTCTCACTGGCCTGTGCACAACATCTTGGCCTTGTCCTGGCGTGAAGGAGTGCTCATCACCACCTTAAAATAATAGGGGGCTACATGGTGTAGCCCAGCACAGCATTTAGAGACTTGCAGTGTTAAGATAATGGCAACTGAAATGCCACCTGCTCAGGTACCTGAGACACGTATGGATGTCCTGGATCCTTCAGATCTGTCCTTGCCTCTTCTGGGCTGACCATGGAAAACACAACTCAGCCAGATGCAGCTGTGGGCATTCCTCTTCAATTCCACTGTCTGAGGCATGAGCAGAGCTGGGTGATCAGTGGTGATGGTTCCTGACATCATGATGGAGGGGGGTGGTGGTGGTGTCTCCCACTTTAGCAGCAGGATGGTGACAGCTCTCCCAGGCTGTTCCTGTGGCCTGTGGTAAAAAGAAGGACGATTCAGACTGTGGCAAGCTTGGAGCAGCTTTAGCATAGCACCAATGTGGCTGTGACTAGCCTCACATGGGAAGCATGAAACGGGTGGGTTAAAGCACCATCTCTGCTGAGTTTGGCCATTTTACTTGGGATTGCTGCAGTCTGGGTGTCTTTGAGCACCATCTCCAGCCCTGGTGTGCAGTTGAGCGTGGTGGGAGCAGGTCCACATGGTTCAGGGAGAGGGAGAAGATCCAGGGCCTATGGTGGAGCTGTGATTTTTGCTCCACGCACTGTGGTAGGCACCTTCCCATCCCAACAGGATGCTCCAGCAGTCTTAGTGCTCAGCAAAGCAACTTGTAGGACTTCTGGAAACATGGAAGTAGTAGGATGGTAAGCTTATTACAAGCATTACCATTTTATTTTAGTGTGAGCAGTAATACTTGGTGGCATGCAGCCGCAGCTTGTCATGTAATGGGTTTAATCTTATTTTTTAAGAACAGAGGGAGCAGTGTTTTTCTTACTGACTGGAGCCAAATCTGCACTCTCGACTGCGTCTCTTCATATCTCTCTGGGGTTTTGTTTGCACAATATTGTAGTGGATGTAGTGAACATATGGGCCTTAAATTCATTTAATAGTTGCAAGAAAATGAGTTTAAGGTTCTTATAGTATTAAGGTAGACATTTCCAAATTCATTTTTAATGGAACATTTGTTCTCCAAAGATTATTACGCGCCATTAAGTCCTCTGCTGCCTGGTGTGTTCTCGTGCCCTGGGATGTTATTGCCAAGGAATATAAACATGTTTATGGGCCCAATTTATTGAATGGTGAGATTAAGTATACTAAACTTGAAAATGTCAGTAGGAGCATGAGCGCTTTGTCATAAATCCTGAGCGAGAACATTTGGACATAAATGTCGTGCTGCCGCATAAAACCGGTGCAAATCAAGCTGCGAGCAGCTGCAAACTTCTCTCACCAGTACAGCAGTTGTAAACACTGGGATTTGTCAGCATTAAATACGTACATGGGACCAGGTAGTATATGGGTTTTTCCTTTTCTGGGCTGACTAGATGTGCCACACAGGGGTCATAAACCAGCAGATTATGTTTTAATCCTTCTGTGTGTTTGGTGTGCGTGGGAGTGGGTGTGGGCAAGGCTCCGACCCAGCCATAACTCATTGTCTCACTGCAGGGCAGCACTGGCAGGGGGACCTGGTGCTGCTCATTTGATGTGTGTGTGTGTGTACATAAAAAATAGGCAGCATTCTCTCTCTCTCTGTGGGTGTATATATCAACCTAGCAAAAAATAATTGCTGAATATGAGAGTAAAGAAGCTCTGCAAGATTTATACAGTGAGATAATGACTTAAATACTCTCTATATATACCTATATATATCTCTGTAACTTGCATAAGTTGTTATCTATATATATATCTATATATGGATATATACAGTACCAGACATGCTCATCCCTCTCTGCATTGCTGTCATTACCTTGGTGCACAAGCCTTGCAGAGCTTTTTCTGCCCTTGTATTCACAGATTTTTACTTTTTTTTAATCTCCTGGACTGAGTGATAAAATCAAACAGTGCTGCATAAATCTGGCATTTTGCTGCTTTTATGCTAAAAGCACTTGGATTTGCTGCTTTAAAGGACCTGACTTGAAACCCGAGTTGTCTTTTGGGCTTCTTAACAACCCAGGAATGTGATATCAGAAGGCACAAGGGCCTGGCTACCAGCGTGGTCTGGGCTGCCTGTCCTGGACAGCCAACCTGGATGCAAACTCATGGATGGAGAGGAATTTGGGATTTGCCTGGAAGCACACAGCTCAGTCCCTTGAGCTGAGGGCCACTGGGTTTTCATCTGAGTAATGGGAAGCATTAACAAAACCAGGCTTAATTCCTGCTACACTGTCATAGTGCGATGGGTACCAGCATCTAATGATCTGAGTCACATTAATAACTCCCGAATAAACCCCAATAGCAGGTTCACAGCCTTTTCTCCATAGTTAGAACCAAGCCCTGTGGTTGGCTTGGGTTTTTTTGGGTGGGCTGCATCCCCCATGCTGGGCAGGTGCGCCAAGGTTTTATGGTAGGAGAAGTCCTGGCTCTCACAACTCCATGTGAGATGGTACAAGCACGTGTCTGTAAACAGCTGGGGAGGGAGGTGTGGTGGTTGTGGTGGGAGGAGGGTGGGGAAGTACCAAATGTGGTTTGCACTTTGGTGTTCCTGATTTAGAGCAGGTTTAGCACTGTCTGTGGATGCTCCAAGAACTGTGGGCTCATGGCTGTGTTATCTAGTTTGGAAGTGAAAACTAAAGTGTATATATAGCAGATTTGATAAGCTTTCCTTAAGTGAGAAGAGGTTTGGTCAAAAATATCTTAGTGAAGCTTTATATGTTTTTATATACTTCTTTTTATATAAGCATATATACATATATATGTAAAATACCTATGTTATATGTAGAGATATACAGAAGTATGAATAATATATACACAGATATACACAAACACATATAAAAATATATCAGGCTGAATAGATACTTTATACGTGTGTGTATATTGTATTGGGTTTGTATGGTCAGGTTTTGGTAGCAGGGGGCTACAGGGGTGGCTTCTCTGAGAAGCTTCCAGAAGCTTCCCCCATGTCCAAGAGAGCCAATGCTAGCCAGCTCCAGGATGGGCCCGCCACTGTCCAAGGCTGAGCCCATCAGGGAGGGTGGGAGTGCCTCTGGGACAAAAGATTTAAAAAGAGGAGCAAAAAAACCTGTTCACTTCAGCCAGTAGAGAGAGGAGTGAGAACATGTGAGAGCAGCAGCTCTGCAGACACCAGGGTCAGTGAAAAAGGAGGGGGAGAGAGGAAGCCACGTGGGAGCAGGTTTGCTGGCAGGACCTGTGGATGGGAGCCATGCTGGAGCAAGGGAAGAGTGTGAGGATTCCTCCCTCTGAGGAGAAGGGAGCAGCAGAGACAATGTGTGATGGACTGACCACAAATCCCATTTTCCGTCCCCCTGCACTGCTGAGGGGAGGAGGGAAAGAATTCAGGAGTGAAGTTAAACCTGGGAAAAAAGGAGAGGTGGGTGGAAAGGGATTTAGTTTTTACTTCTCCTTACCCTATTCTGCTTTGATTAGCAAAAAGTCAAACTGATTTCCCCAGGCTGAGTCTGGTTTGCTAATGAAAGTCACTGGTGAGGGATCTCTCCCTACCTGTTTCTCAACCCATGAGTCTTTTGTTATATTTTGTTACATTTTCTGTCCCCTTCCTAGCTGAGGAGGGCAGGTATAGAACAGCTTTGGTGGGCACCTGGTGTCTAGACCATACACATATATGTACACATATCTTTATAAAATATTTATGTAATACGTAGTGAGATATAAAGATGTGTACCATATATCCGTGTGTATATACACATGCACATATATAAAAAAGGATATCTATATCAGTCTGTATAATTTTTATAGGTTTTTTTTGTGCGTATACATTTTGCTGTATCAGAGCTGTGAACTGAAGGTGCAGTTGGAAGGGTTGAGCTAAACTGCATTAGAAATTGTTAACTTTTAGGCCAGCTGGAAAGACCCTGACTATGATATTCTTCTGTAAGCAGCTATTTTTGCTGTTGTGCCTGCAGAGGGAAAGAGAAGTGCTCCCTGTAGCCACAGGGGAAACCCAAGGTGTGGTTATCTCTCTGGAAAAAGTGAGTTTCTCTTTGCGGCTCACTGATGCTGACCCTTCATGTTGCTGTTTGAAGCAGGGTGTTGCTCAGCTTGATAAAACGGGGTTAATTAGTTATTTTGGAGGAGATACAGCTTTATTTGAATCTTTAACTCCTGACCTGTAGGAGGCTCAAGGATAAGTGTGCTGTTTGCATTGCTCCCTGACCTACACAGAGAAAACCCTCACTGTCTTGAGCCAGGATGTCTCAAATGCTTTTCTGGGGGAAACTGCCTTTTTGCTCTCTGGTTTCCTACCAGATCTTCCATTCACCCAGTGCTCACCTGGTGCAGTGTCTCCCACCCCATGACTGAGTCATCCCACCAGTCTGCACTGGAAATGGCTCTGATTGCAATCCTAGCTGCTTGTTATGGAAATACTCATCTTTATAGAGGTGCTTTGGTGACTCACCTCCTAATCCAGCTCTTTTTCAAGGCAGTGGCTTCGATGCAGGCATGTGGGTGAGCCTGTGCTCTTCTGCCCTGTTCCTGCAGCTGTGTGGTAGATGAGTACCCAGGGTCTTCCTGTGCTGAAGAGTGCAGGAAATTTTACAGTTAAATTATTGATTTTAGAGTGTGGTGGATTAACTGATGGGGTCTGTCACCCTTTACATGCATAGCAGCTGTTGACCATGTTATGAGTGCTGCTTCTCTGCAACCTGGACTCATCAAGGTCTTAAAATAATCATAACAACAACAAAATCTCAAAGACCTACCCAAAAAAAGCAAAGTGTGGCCATTTGGGGATGAGAGAAGCTTTGCTAGAGCTGATGTCTGCAGACCTCCCTGCCTCACCTGTGGTTTCTCTGCCCCACAGGCATCGACATCCTCAAGCTGGTGGCAGCCCAGGTGGGGAGCCAGTGGAAGGACATTTACCAGTTCCTGTGCAACGCCAGCGAGCGGGAGGTGGCGGCTTTCTCCAACGGCTACGCGGCCGACCACGAGCGCGCCTACGCCGCCCTGCAGCACTGGACCATCCGCGGGCCCGAGGCCAGCCTGGCCCAGCTCATCAGCGCGCTCCGCCAGCACCGCCGCAACGACGTGGTGGAGAAGATCCGCGGCCTCATGGAGGACACCACGCCGGTAACGCCGGGCTGGGCTTTGGTGCAGGTCACACCCTGCGAGATGTGGTGGGATGGGATGCAGTTGTGGCCTCGAGTGCAGCTCATGGCCAAGTAGCTCCCTCTCTTCAGGGGTTTATGTTGAAGTTGTGCATTGCTTTTGAGCGAGGCTTTGCCAAGGTTTGCCTCAAATCTCAGTCAATATTCTGATGAGCTCTAGAGTCCTATGTGCTTTGCACATACTGTTGAAGATCACCAGGAGGATCTGTACCTGAGCGCTTTGTGCCAGGGACATGGAGGAAAATGCATCCCTCTTTAAACTTGCTCTCAAATGCTGTGGATTTGTGAGAAGGGCCAAGTATCCTTGAGCACTAAGTATTGCTTCCTCCAAGATGGTGACTGGTGGCATGGGGGAGGCCATGCATGCAGTCTTGCAAAGTTGTTCTTCTTTGGCACTTCTGGCCTTAAAACAAAACTGTCCCATATTTCGGGAGAATAAATAAATTGCTGCAGAAAGTTCTGCAGTAGGTTCTTGGCCAGGTGTAAGACATAGGGAGGTGCTTCAGTGACCTTTGCAGATTGTTTTGGCCACTGCTGCCTTACTTGTTTCAGTTTTTGGCTCTGATAACTCGGTGGACTCCTAGAAGTGTTTGAAAGGTGATGAGTGGGGCTTTTTCTGAACGTAGAAGCCAATGGGACAAGATACAGATGGAGGTGGGGGTGGCTGAGGCACAGCTCTTCCCCCTAAACTGGTTGGTGAAACATTTCCCATTGTCTTAGCAGTGACCCAGACCCAAAGAGGAGTAGGTGGGTGCTTGCAGACCTCTCTGGGCTCTTGGTGGGGACCTGGCAAGGTGGACCTTCACTTAGAGGAGAGCTTACGAAGCAGAGCGTTTGTCAGGGCAGGGGATTCCCAAATCCTGCTTTGACCATCACAAACTTTCCCCTATACATGGGACTGTGATCCCTTCACTGTGTTGCGTATCTTAAATTACTTTGTTTGATCCCTTCACTGTGTCACATAAATTATTTTGTTTAGTGTATGAAACACCTTGTTCCCTTGTGACTATTGTGTGAAATCAGAAGTTGGGATGTGTTGGCAGGAGCCCTGGGCTTGTGTTTCCAAGACCCTGAGTCAGTTGTGTGCCGAGCTTCCTGCCCACATCTTGGATAGGCTGGCTTTGCCAGCTGCCTGATCTCTCCTGCTCAGTTGCTGGTTTTTACCTTTCACCTCCCAGTAGCTAAGCAGCATGTGGCCTTCTCATTGATGGAAAAAATATAATTAAAAACCCAAGACAAAGCTATGTTTAGGGAGAGAAGAGAGGGAGAGAAAATTGCCATTTTGCACATGTGAATTAAAGTTCCTGGCATGTGCAGTGTCCCAGAAGGACATGTTGTCCTCTTGCTCTCCTGGAGCAGGTGGTAACCTCTGTCCTTGTAGTTACTGCTTTGACTTTGAATACTGTGACAAAGCTCTGGGCAAGGACATTTGATAAAACACAGGGCTTGTTCCTCAGCACGACGCATAATTGCATAATTAACAGACTTGGGCTGTGCAGTGCTGAATGCCCCTGGCTCTTTTGGCCAAGACCATCAGGTTGTGCTTATCAAACAGCACAGAAATGCAGGTGGTGGCTCCAGGAGCAGGGTTTATGGGGTGACTTGTCTGAGTGGAGGACTCCCAATGATGCAGTAACCACAAGCTGTGCCCATAACTCTGATGCAGATGCTCCAGAGAATGAGCAAACCCAAATCTCAGGGATAACTGTATGCAAGTCTCCTGAATTTCCCAACCAGCTTTCCTGTGTCTCTTTGTTTTTTAAAACAGTGTGTTGTCTTCTCCAGTATCCAGCATGCACACCTGGATCCTTGGGTGGTTCCCCATCAGTTTCACTTGTTTTTCTAGAAATGGGTAAAACTGAGTTGTTGATCTTTTGAGCAGGTGTCTCGAGTCCACATAAGAAATTTGGCTTATTTCAGCAAAGGAGCTGTTTTTTAACAAATTCACCTGAAGTAAAGAAATTCAGCCAAATTAAATTTAATGAAGAAATAGATTTTATTCCGCAGCTGAAAGATCGGTCACACAGAAAGCCACGATGGGAAAAAGGTCAGCCCCGAGCCCGGGATCGGAGCTGGGTGAACACAGATCTGACCTCTCTATCGTGTCAGATCCCCAAGTTCACAAATGTTGCTTGGCTGGTTCCTTCTTACGCAGTTCTTGGGCAGAGTCCGAATTAATTCTATTCTTCTCTCAGTTTAGCATATTCATGATGTTTTCTTGTCCCGAAGTTGGACTGCACAAAGCGTTTCCTGGGTCTGATGAATTGTCCATCTTGGATGATGAATGGTCCATCTCTGATTCCTGGAACAGTTATTCTTAGTTCCCGGAATGGGATACTCCTTTAACGACTCCGAGATGTTAATCAGTTTCATCAGGTGTGGTGTTAATAGCTCCAAATAAGGTCTACCTCCACCCCGAGATAGATTCTTTCGTATGCTGATTAGTTCCTGGCCATATTGTCTTCTCTGCTGCTGCCAAGGCTTGCGAAATTTTCTCAGTCCCCGGCCTGGGGTTTGGGCTTAGGCGTTTTATTTGTACAATTAATATATACATTTATGTACACAAGCACGAATTACCAATTTCATTTATAACACACCCAAGCTATCACATCCTCTTTCCCTATTCATCTGATTGGGCTTTTTCAGATGAGGATCCCTCATGATCAACCTTAGGAGTTGGACATTCCCCTGCCCTTGAGATTGTGGAGCTGTGTGTGGGCTGTCACAGCCTGGCAGCAGCCCAGGGTACAGATACAGCACGACAGCACACTGTGTTTCTGTGAGGTGCTACCTACTGGAACCTGTCTGCCTCTTCTCCCTCAGCTGGCTCCTGCACTGTTGATGTGGGTGGTGATACAATGGCCCTGCAGCGGATGCGGGAGGCAGCTTGTGCATGGGAGACCAAATCCCCAGAGAATTGTGCTGGTGGCTCATCATCATCACAGCAGCCCAGGAAGCCTAAGAGCTCAATGCCAAGAGCAGGCATGGAGGTCGATCTTCGGGAGTTTTCTTAATCTGCTGGTTGGAAAGCCTTTAATTAGCACTAATCGAGGTTTGACTCTGGGTGATTGGTCTATCCAAACGCAGACAAATTGTGGCAGTTTCTCTCTGCACCAAAGTGGTTTGATCCAGAGGAGCAGGTCACCCTGTTGGTGGTGAGTGGGTCTGTGCTCTCCAGCCCTGCAGAAGGAGTCTTTCAAAAAAACCCAAAACCCAGCAAAAAAGAATAAAAGAGGTTTTGGTGCTGTGGAGGGAGTGAGGACTCTCATAAGCAATGCAAATGCACGCATCCTCCCTGCAGCTGTTGCCCAGAGAGGTTGTGGATGTCTCATCCCTGGAAGTGTTCAAGGCCAAGTTGGAGAGGGCTTGGAGCAACCTGGTCCAGGGGAAGGTGTCCCTGTCTTATGTCAGGGGGTTGGAACAAGATGAGCTCTAAGATCCCTTCCAACCCAAACCATTTTGTGAGTCCAAGTAATAGCATGATGCCCTTAGGGTGACTGGAGCCGACAGCAAGTCTCCAAGGCATGCTGATGTGTCCTACATGAGCCCAGGAGGGATGGATGCAGGAGGGCTATGCTGTCTGGGATGCCTTTGGCTCTGCCCAGCATCCCTGGGTGCAAAATGGAGTTTCCCTATCTCTCCCCATGATCCGTATGTCATAAGAAAGCACTGACATCTGCAAGTCATGGGTAAAAATTGTTACTGAACGCTGTAGCTCTCAGATGGCAAATTAGTACCCTAAACACATCCCATCCCACCCACTATTGCATCCTTGTCCTAAATCCTTTATCTGGTGTCTGCCTTCATCTTGTAAAACCTGTGGAGGCAAAGCTGCTCTCTCCTGTAGTGCCCGGTTCCTTTGGCAGCCTTTTGTGCTCCCAAATCCAAATATTTACAACCCCGGATAGGAATAGAGGAATTACTGGGAGTCTCTGGAGCATTACGGCACGAGGCAGGAACATTTTCCTTCAGGTGAAGAAAAGCTCTGCTGCAGACTTGCCTGCTTTTTTAGCTGTGGGAGATTATGCTGGTTTTGCATGGCGCTGGATGAATTTAGGTTAAACTGGGATTAGCCCTCTGAATCATTTTGCTTGGGGTTTTTTGGAGCTGAGCCAGAAAATACAGCAAGTGCAGAAGCTGTGGGAAGGTTTTTGGAGATGCATTTAGCTCACAGGGCTCCTGTTAAAGCCTGTCCCTAGCATGTTTGTTGGACTCAAGGTTTGCAAAATCTGTCCCCTCGCAGGCAGGTTTGCCAGGCAGCAGCAAGCCTAGGCACTACTTAGCAAGCATAGGCACATCGCAAACTAGTGGTGCTGACAACAAAAGTAGGAGGAAGAGAGGGGAAGAAGGGAGAGGTTTCTACCCCTGCCATCCCAGAAAACTTCAGTTCTCCATTTTGGGGGTTAAAATCAGAAAAAAACCAGTATCCACTAGGTAATGAGATTTTTTTTTGTGGTGCATAACAGCATTTTGCAGCTACCAAGGCGCTCTGCACTCACCTGGGGTGGCCTGGGGTGGAGCTGGCACAGCCAGGCCGTATTGGCTCCCCTGAGTTTCCTGCTGTGAGCAGTGCTTTAAGCTCTTATCGTTTTATTTATGGCTCTGCTGGCCTCGGCTGAATTATTTCAGGGGCTGGATGGAAGGAAGCAAACAGCCTCTCTCAGGGCATTCAGCAGCGCAGCCTCAGCAAAGCTGAAAGAAAGCACAAAACATGAATAAGGGAGATGGTGAAAGTGGAGAGGGAGAGGCTGCAGCCCCGAGCCCAGCAACGTTTAATTTTGTGGCTAATTTCATGCTGCAGATAATCCTATGAGTCAGCAGATGTGTCAGACCTGGGGCTGGTGCAAGGTTAAGATGTGGGGTTTTGGGGTATTACAGAGGAGAAGAGGATGTGAAAGCAACCCCGTGTCCACGCACGTGGCTGTGGCAGTGCCTTGTGGCTCCGTTTCTTGCTCTTTCACAGGTCAGAACCCTGAGAGGGGGGAGTCAAGAGGCTGGAGCAGCATTCCTCAGACCTGGCCCCTGTCAGCTCCAACCCATCCCCTTCACTTCCTCTTCTGGCAGTGCAGGACTGGGCTGGGCCCAGTAATTAGGAATTAAGTTTGTGCTGCGTTCACGTGTCAGCAGTGGAGTGAGGGTAAAGCGGTTGGATGGATTTCCTAGCCGGAGGGGGCTGCGGTCTGAGGGCTGGGAAGTGCCCAGGCAGCCAGAAAAATAATAAAATTGCTTTCTGGATTTGCATCAGGTTTCACTTGAGGCCCAAAGTTGTAGGGTGAAGTGGCCAGAGCCCTGTGGAAGGCGTAGGGCTGGTTGGATTTTGCTGGAGTGGGCATTGCTCCAGGTTTGCTCTAAGCCATGACTTAATTTTCAGCAGACTGAGGTTGGGTTTGAACTATGCCGGGGAACGTGCAATAAACAAAATGTAATCATTCATAAAGTAATGCAAAGAGAAACAATGTAAACTTTATATATGCAAGATACTTGAGGTTTCCCTGCTGTGGTGGCCACATCTCCTGGGGTCTCTGTGTTTGCAGTGTAATGGGTTTGGGAGCACAAGAGGAAACTAGAAGATGGTTTCTTCTACTAGTCAAACTCAGTATCGACTAACTCAGACTGTAATTGGGTTTGGAAACTCCTCATCAGGGCTTCGTCACCTCTTCATTATGGTTTGAGTTAAAGAGTGAGTGGGCAAATCCATAGAAAGGGCTCTCCTGGACTCTGCTTGGAGAAGCACTCAGCCCACAGACAGCCAGGGCAGGGCTTGCTGGGGAAGAGCTACTTCCTCTGTGGGTGGCTGGAGTTTTGGTTGTGGCATCTAACCCCCCCCCCCCAGAGCCAGCATTTCCCATCCCGAGTTGTGTGAGGCTTGACTTGAGTAGCTCGTCCCCAGGGCTGCATGGTGGTGAGGGAGGAGGCTCCACCACAGAGGTGGCTCAAGCATTCTGAAACCACACAGGTGAGGTGAAGGGCACAGAGAGAAAATTTGGACTTTCCCACCGCAGCATCCTCTGGCCTTCCCATCCTGGCAGAGGACATGCCTCCTGCTCTGCAGTACCACACACCATCACTGCCCCTCTCTGACACCTCTGTGAGAGCTCATGACCCTGCCAGTGGTGTCCCAAACACCCTGTGCACCATGAAGCTCCTGATCCAAAGGGATCCTCCCTATGCCTGTGGGGTTCACAGCAAAAGCATCCCACACCAGCACCACTCTGTGCCTGGAGCATCACCTGTGCTGGGCTGCTGCCCAGCCCACCCTGCTTCACGTGCCGGGGTTTTTCTTCCTGCATTCCCTATGGAAGCATCACAGACCTGGGAATAAGGGCTGGTGTCAGCCGAGTGTCATCTTCTGGCAGGGAATCTGGGAAGTGGCTGCCTCGGTTCTAAATTTATCCCCCCCACATCCCGGAGGGTGCACAGCCACCCTCAGCAGCAGCCAACCTGCCACTCGCTTTTGTTCCCGCCTGGTTGCGGCAGGAGGAATTGCTGGGAAGCATCGCCTGAGGGAAGGGTGTTTTTTAGTGCTTACTGCTGCTCCTTCCTAATATTAGCACAGCAGCTGCAGTTTCTGTTTGTCTGAGCTGAGCTTTTATTGCAGTACTGTAAAACGGAGGCAGCAAATGGGACCAACCCATTCAAACAGAGCTGCTGAGAGCAGCTGTGAAAGAAAACAAAGCCAAGCCTATGTCTTCTCCTGCCCCCATCCCCTTTTGCCCCCTTTTCTTCCTTGTAGGAAGGACCTTCAGACACCCTGAGCTGCCTAGAGCACCTTCCCAACATTGGGATCCAAGAGGATGCTGGTGCTTGAACCGCAGTCTAAAGGGCTGCAAGTACACAGGAGCTTTTAGGATTTTTTAATTAATATTTTTTTGTCATTGAAAATCTCTTGATGCAGTGCTCAAAAAACAAACAAAACTTAAAAAAAATACCTGGCAGAGCACCCCTGATGGTTGTAGGAGGCTGCTGATATGACAAAGCCACTGCAGTGCCTTTGGTTTCCATTCTGGACTGCATCTAACAGCGTCCCCCGTGTCTCTCTGTGCAGGTGCAGATGCAGCCCCAGTGGCAAGTGCAGGAGCCCAGCAACGAGGATGTAAAGGTGAGAAATCCCATGGCTCTGGAAAGGCAAAAGGGTTGCAAGAGGGTTTCTTGTGGGCTTTTTTCCCAGCCAGAGCTTGGTTTCACTCAATCACCACCGTTCACAAAAATAGGAATGGCCAAGATGGTTTCAAGGCAGTGAGTCATAGGCTGTGAATAGTGTGTTTTTACACCTATTCCGCAGGCTTCACCTCCCAGCAACCTTTTGCATTCCCTGGTCTTTCAAAGCCCTGATTCCCAGTTGATTTCTTCCCGTGGTTTAAACATTAACACGCATCCAAGCATTCTGTTTGCTTTGCCTCAAGCTTGCAACTGTTCAGCTATTTGGAAAGCTTTGGGCTCCCGGGGGGGCTGCAATCAAATAACCTCGGGTGATTTTGTCTTTCCTAGCGTGTTTTAGCAGCTGTTTAATTAAACTCGAAATGAGTTGGTTCTGGGAGGACAGAGCTGGGGCAGCTGTCAGCTCCCTGCCCTCCCTTGGCCAATTGCTGCTCAGTCATCAGGCTCTTTTTTGTGAATTGGTTAGGTGGGTTTGTGGTTGGATATTAGGTAGATGAGCTGCACAAGGGAAAACTAACCCCTAAAGCCTGTGTTATTTTAAAAGGGCATATCAGAGCATATTACAATTTGGAAAGTGGCCAGCTGCTGTACTGGTCCTTCCCTTGATATTCTCCCTTAATGGCCATAGCTGATTCTCCATGATGACCTGTACTGGAAAGGGAGTTTCAGAGGAGAAGGCAGATTCTTTTAATTAAAAATTAAAGCTGACTTTTATTTTTAACATGCCTATTGCATCATGCACTGAGCTAGAACAAATCCTCCCCTGTTTATTTTCAATGAGTGGAGAAAAAAAAACCCTTTTATTCTACCAGGAACAGGCTTCAATGTTAATTTAATGTGAACTAATGGGCGCCCCAGCAGACATGTGATTTGTGGGTGGCGAATTCCTTGACACGGATGAGGAATGTTCAGGCACATCCATGCTGGCGTGGAGGTGGCTCAGCAGCTCCCTTTCCCACAGCCTTTAATCCCAATTTTGCATTTTATTCCTGGGTTGTAGGCAAAAGCCTGTTAGGAATAGCCTGATCTTTCCTCTATACAAGGAGAAAACAGGGTTGTGAAATGCTGTTGGGAGAGGGAATTGCATGTGGACAGGGCTTGCAGTTCTTTTCCCTGGCAGGTCAAGCAGGGACACAGGGTTTGGGAAAAAGGTTAAATATTGGATGGCCCTTAAAGCAACCTGGTTAGAGGGACCTGGTGACCTGCAGAGGTGCCCAAGCTGCTAGCCAGGGATGTGAGGATGCTGGCCCAGGCGACTCATCTCTGCAGGGAACAGGAAGTAGAAATGCTCTGCTTGAGATTTGCACCCTGAGGGGAATGTTGAGAGATAGAGGAGGATAGATAATGTTGGCTGCTGCCATGGAAGTAGGGAGGAGTTTCAAGAAGAAACATGCAGAGCACAGTCAAATTAGGAGGCAGGTTCACACCAGCACCCAAATAATAGAATCATAGAATTGTTAAGGTTGGAAATGACATTTAAGATCATCAAGTCAAATCCTTAACCCAGCACTGCCAAGTCCACCACTAAACCATGTCCCCAACGGCCACATCCACATGTTTTTTTAATGCCTCCAGTGATGGTGATTTCACCACTTCCCTGGACAGCCTGTTGCAATTCCTGACCACTCTTTTGGTGAATAAATTTTTCCTAATACCCAGTCTAAACCTCCCCTGGCACAACTATTTCATCTTGTCCTGTCACTTGTCAAATGGTGCTGCTTCCCAGCAGTGCTTTCTGCTCCTGATGTCTTTGAAGCTGTGGAGCTGAACGTTTGCCCTTGGCTCACATTAGGACAGGAAAAAGCAAAGGCACTTGGGTGACACTGTGGTCAGTGCCAGCTCCTGCCTGTCCTTCCTTGCTCTGAAGTTGGAGTCTGGTGGGGTGGACTTCTCCATCAGGCTTTAATGGAGTGCTCCCAGGAGCAAGGGTGACATGGGGCAAACAAATCATTAATTTGAAGTGTAGCTGATCAGTGGAGCTGGTCAGAGCCATATGCTGCACTGGAGATCCCTGAAGGATCTCACAGCCCCTCACCCTGCTGCCTTGGCACTGGTTTGAGCTATCGAGCCAGGCTGTGCCTTGCTTTTAGCAAACAATAGGTGTGGAGCAGGTTTTGGGCATCATCACCTCTTGCCCCAAGAGCTGTGCTTTATGATTTAATAAACTGAGTCTGAGAAGAAAAACCAAGCTAAAATGCTCTGCCGTGGTTGCATGTGCCATGCTGGTGCAGTGGTTGCTGCTACCAGGTGTGGGTTGTGTTACCCCTCCTGCCTGATGTGCCAAATGCCAGTGCTGATGCCCACCCTGGGTCATCTCCTGGGCCTGTTCTGGGCCAGCAGAACGGGTCACCTCTTGCTGAGGGTGGGCTGGGGTGTTTTGAAAGCCAGGGTGCAGGTGGGTTTGGGCGTTACTCATTGTGTAGCGTCCCCCCACGTTGATTTTCCCTCTCTCTCCTCCCCCCACAGCTGGAAGGTGACAAGCTGGCGCTGCCGGTGAGCCCCAGCCCCGTGAGCCCCGCGCCCACGCCCAGCCCCAAGCCCCCCGAGGCGGCTGTGCTCACCGTGGAGCCCTCTCCTTCAGAGAAGAAATGCTTCTTTGTCGATGAAGCCGAGCCTCTCCTGCGCTGCGACTCCACCTCCAGCGGCTCCTCCGCGCTCAGCCGGACGGGCTCTTTTATTACCAAAGGTATCAAAACCAACCCAGGGTGGAGTGGGAGGACAGAAGGGACACCATGGCATGTCCCATATGGTCAGCACACGTGGTAGAGCTGCCCAACACACAGTATCATTAAAGTAAATAATTGGGAAAACTGGCTCTCCAGGATACACTTATCACATCCTCATTCCAGACCAGAATATCCTGTTAGCAAAGATGATAAAGATTTGAGACAGAAAAACATCTTTAAAGGCTTTTAACTCTTTGAAGTTCTGCCAGGGAAGTTCTGGCATCCCTGGGTGTTTGGGGGGTGTTTTTCCTGACTTTGGGCTCTCATGTTTGCCTGTGCATTTCTGCATGAGATGAAACCAGAGAATGTAATTCCCAGACTGATTTCTGTTTGGTTTTTTAAATTTTTTTTTTCACTCTTGGTCATCTTTGCTGCAGGTGTAAAGTACCGTTAGTCACCCTCCTTTATTTTAGGGGCTTTAATTTACTGTATTTAACTTGTTGCATTTAATCACCTTTTAACTTCTGATGAAGGTGAAACACTGCACTCAGTCAATCTACCACGTTTATACTTGGGTGCAAAAATAAAGCTGACCCAATGAAAACAACTTGAAAGAGCAGAATTCAGTTTTTTTGGCTCCCCTCCTGCCCTCACTTTTCCGAATTGGCCATTCAGCATTTACAAGTGCTGTGTTTGCTCTTGCAGGATCCTGGCAGGATCTTGCAGGATCCTCTTCTCCCCTCCCCATCACTTGTCACCCTCCACCTTTTCCCTCAGTTCTCCTTGTGGCATGTCCCTCTCCAGAGGTGGCACCAGGGGATGGACTGAGGAGAAAAAGCCCTGGTTAGCAGAGGTTTCTTGAGGAATTTCTTGACCAATCCCCTTTCCTCCTTCAGAAAAGAAGGACACCGTCCTGCGCCAGGTGCGCTTGGACCCGTGCGACCTGCAGCCCATCTTTGACGACATGCTGCACATCCTCAACCCCGAGGAGCTCCACGTGATCGAGGAGATCCCGCAGGCCGAAGACAAGCTGGACAGGCTATTTGAGATCGCTGGAGTCAAGAGCCAGGAAGCCAGCCAGACCCTCCTGGACTCTGTCTATAGCCACCTTCCCGACTTACTGTAGGCACTGGGTCACCGCACGCTCTCCGAATATCTGCTAGAGCTAGCTTGGCACTCGTTAAGATGACCAACAATACGCAGGCAGGATTTGTTGTAGAATATACGGCCAGTATTTACGTTGAGGTGTCCTTGGTTTTTGGAGAGGGTGCAGTTTGCCAGCATTGCACCCCTCCACAGTAACTCTATCGCTCAGTCCAAGTCTTTGCACCCTCTGCCCCCTCCCTGAGCCTCTCTTCTCCTTGTTCTCATTCCAGTCAGATCAGCCGATGCACTTTAAAAAAAAAGAAAACAAACAAAAAAATCCAAAATTGCAGTTAATGAACTAAAAGACCATGAATTTGGTGTAATCTAACACATCAAATTGGGGATTGCTCTGTAACCCCCTTCCTCTGTCAAAGCTGTCGCTCGGAGTGACCATCTCCCACCACCTCCCTTCACCTCGGGGCAGTAAATGGCAAAAACACGCAAAAAACCCACCCCAATTGTTGCTGGTTACTGTCTCTTAATGCAGCTAAGCTTCCCACCCGAGCTGACTTTTTTTTTTAATGTACTCTTGTTTGTCTCATATCCATTGCTGAGATTTTACTAGCACAGTTATTTATTGTATGGTTTTCACCCGGACAACGTATCATGCTCCTAATACGCTACAGCAGAAGCGCTTAAACCGCAAGGAAAAGGGTCAAGCCCCACCAACCTTTGAGGCAGTGGAAAGGTCCTTTGCCTCCAGTCGAATGTAAGGAGTTATCCTGCCTTGCCATCTGTGGGAATGGTGGGGCCCCCAAGGGAGCCTGGACGTGGGGAGGCGAAGGCCGCCGGTGGTCCCGCTCTCCTCGTGCTGTAAGACTTAAACCAAGCTATGCTTTTACACTCGTGTCTCTTGTTTTTTATACAGACGTGGCTGGTAAGTTCTCCAAAGACCTTCTATGGTCTCAATAGTCTCTTCAAATCACACTTCACTTTTTATTAAAAGAGGTCGGGGGTGGGGGGGTGTGGGGGACAAAAAGCTGCATCGTAAGAAGTCTGTCTGATTATATTTGCAATTATTATGCTCCCGTAACGAACAGTCTGTACTACGCTCAATTTGAAGAAATAATGGTATGAGGGTGGCATGAGCTGCCCCGTGGGAAGGGGTGGGAGTGGGGGAAGAGGGGAAAATTGCCTTCCGGTGTACTAATTTATTAATAAATACTAGGTGTTTGTTACTTGACACGATTCTGTGTTAACCTCCTTAACAGCTGCCTCTGCTCAGGGACACTTGGGTGGGGCAGGGGCTTGCTTGGGGTGCCTGTGGTGGTGAGGGAGATTTTTGAGTGTGGGGGTCATGGGGAGGTAGCTCTGAGGCCAAAATATGGTTGCTTTCTGTTGGCAGCACTGCCTTGAGTCCCCACGGTTGCTACTGGAGCTCCCTGCAGGTCCCTGCGCTGATCAGGGTCGGGGCCCTGTGTTAATCCCCATAGCAGTGACAGATCAGATGGCTGATGGAGCTTCCAGGGTTAGTTTTTGCAAGCTCTCAAAGGCTTTGCAGGCATTTTGGGGAGGCTGAAGTATTAATTTTCCAGGAGGCAGCTGCTGTGCTGAGTCACTCCTGAGCGAAGGTCTTGCAGTCACAGCGTTTCTGCTGCTGTTACATTACCCGTGTCCTTAAAGTCTGCACTTCCAAATAACTCATCCCTTGTTATTCTGTCTACAAATTGAATCCATAATGGCACAAACACTTCTGGTTTATAAGACTGTCATCTTGTTTACTTGGCTCCAGCATCTTTTCTGTTACCGAGGGTTCTGTGTTTTCCTTCTGGCTGTCACTGGAAAGTGCTGGTGCAGGACTATACATAGGTACACGATTAAAGCTTTTCAACACATGCACAGATGAAATACAGTATCACATAGCAAGAGCCTTTATTGGGAGCTCTGGGGTGGAGTTCTCCCTTGGTGTTAGCTCTTGCTGCCTGCAGTTCTGAGGTGGAGCCCAGTATCGGCCTATTAGCAAGAGGTGGTAGGAGCAGTGGTGGTTGATCCACCTGGGCAAGAATTGATAAGGGGAGGGAGGGTGTGTAATTCTGGGGTCAATCAATAGTTGTCTTTAAATTAACCTTAGCAGGTTCTTGGAGCAAGTCCAGCTGGGAAATTGGGAATTGTTCTTTACGGTGGTCCAGGTTCTCCCAGGTAAACGCATGGGTTGTAAGCACTACAGCCATCATGCCGCCCTCCCAGGGAACCACCAACCCCACCCTGCAGCTCCACGTCCCGTCCTGGCAGCCGCTTACATTTTCTGATGGGCTCTGAAGGTAAAGCAAAAAGAAAAATGGTCCTGAGAAGAAGATTTAGCCAGCTGAAGAGACACCACAATGCAGGCGTGTTGTGGAGGTGCCTTGGCCTGGAGCTGCTGGGGAGGCACAAAGAATCTGTTTGGTCCCTGGGTTGTTGGGATGCATTTAATTCATCTTGATGGCAGGTCATGGAACAAGCCAAGATTTGGGCAATCCTTGGCTCCATCTGTGCTGCGCACACTTCCAGCATTGTTCCCTCCTTTGATTGCACCTGGATGTTGACCTTTTCCTTGGCTCACATCATTTCAGATTTTCAATTTTTTGTTGTATTCCTATGTATATGTGTGTGCAATATATTTATTTATTATATATTTATCTATACATTATCTATTTAGATATACTACATAAATATTTTAATATATTGTGCTATTTCTATATTTACATATTTTCCTATATTATTACTTTGTATTTATAATACATAAATATTTTCTGTCTCTGGGGCTGTGCAAGGAAAAATATCTGAGAGCAGCTGAGCCCCATGTACAGGCAGAGTATTTCCTGGCAGCGTGGGCGGTGTGAGGAGCCACAAGCCCTGTGCCCCTACCCTTCCTCTGAGCCAGCTCCCTTAAGCCTTAAGAAAATAAACCAGGCAGGTGGGATCAATGGGTTTGTGACCTGGAGGCCTAACTCCACAGGAGCAGAGACTGTCCTTGTTCTCATCTTTGTCTTACTCGAGGCATCGTGGGCAAAATACAAACTGTGATGTGCAGCTCAGATGGGTGAAGTCTGGCTAAAAAGGTAAAGCTGTGAATGTAAAGATCTTTAAAAATACATGTAATATGCATAAAAGTGCATTTTATACAAAATCTGCATTGAAAATTTACTTGAGAGTACATTATAGATGAGAAGTGGGGTTTGCCCTTTGTGGTGCCCCCATTTCGGGACAGGCAGGAGGTGTGGGATTTGGGTGCTGGCGTGGCAGTTCTGAACAGCAGAGCATGTGAAATCAGAGGGCACAAGGAAGCATGATGAGAGCACAGCCTCCTCTGCCTGCTGTGGGCATCTTGCTTCAGAGCAGAGACCAAAATTTCTTGTGTGGATTGCACAAAACATTTGCTGCCCCAGCGCTCCTTGCTGGGGCTGGGACATGAGATGTGGACATTGCATTTACCCTTAGGGTGGTAAGTGTTTGCTGGGACAAAACCCTCCAGAGACACCTCCAGCATGGCCTGGCATCCTCAAGATAGGCTGGCTCTGCCTTTTAATTCCTCCAATGCAAATGAGCATTGGGATTGTATTCTTTAATTCTCTTTTCTTTTTTTTTTTTCCCCATGAATTGCAGGAGCTCTCTCCAGAAGAACAAGACATCTGGTGCACTTTCCTCCTACCTTAGCCAATTTGGTGTTTATCCTAATTGGGAATGAATTGCAAGCCTCTGGGTGTGGCTGCTTACATCCCCATTGGAAAAGCACCCTGGGGTCTTCTGGGAGGTCATTCACCCCTCTGGCTCCTTGTACATCAGCCAATTCTCCCGTGGACTGCAGCAGTGTCTGTGTAGGAGGGATGGTCCGTGCAGCCCTTGTGTGAACACCGTGTGGAGAGACGGGCAGCAGTGTGGGCTCGGTGTGGGATGCAGGGGATATTGTGGGATGTGGTCTGTGCCATCACTGGGGTCACAGGGCCAAGCTGTGCAGTGTGTGGGAGGGAGGCAGGTTGGTACAGGCACAGCTCACCCCAAAATCCTCTTCTGGCTTCACTTGGCCACGAGTTTTACACCACAAAGGGTTTGCAGCTGGTTTTTTCTCCTCTTGGACTTTGCTCCTGTGAGTGCCGTGAGGGGGAATTTTCCAGGGCAACTGGTAGGAAGTGGGAAGATGGAGGAGAAAGAAGAGGAACCATCATTTGTGTACTCATTAAGTACATGCCTGGTGGCAACCCCCGAGGTGTTTATCACACCATTTAGAATGCAGCTGCTGCTTCTCTGTGTGAGCATCCATGAGCTTTATAGTTTCTTTTGGCACATTCTAATTTAATTTTCCTTACTTTCTGGATTGGAGGGAGCTGGATGGATAATGGAGGACCTGCCTGTTGTGGCAGCTGGGGGTGTTTCTGGCAGCTCACAGTCATTGCACCGTACCCCAAGCCCTTGTAGCCCACTTGTGTCTCTGCTCCTGCTCCCCAATTTCTGCTCCAATCCCCTCAAGGACCCCTGGGCTGCTGCACCAGCTTCACCTGTCTGCTCCTGGCCCTCTACAGATGAGATTAATTTTGCTTGGATTTAATTTGAAGGAAATAATCTGTAAGCATGCTGGTCTCAAAATACATTTCTGGGCACAGGAGCTTTTGCCAGGACCTGTCAGGCTCAGCAGGAAACAGACTGGGGCAGGACATTAATTTGCCTGACTTTGTTTCTGGCAGCTCTGATCTTTCCAAGCTAGTACTTGGCAAGAATGATATTAACTAAACCATTGATCTTCCACGGTCCTTCAATAGCTGATGAATGCTTTTTGTGGCTTCTTCTCTTACTGGTAATTTATTTAAAGAATAACCAGCTGTCTTACCAGCTCCCTGGTGAGCAGAGCTCCAGGTGCCTTTCTACTGAGGGTGACAGTGGTACTGTCATTTTATAGGTGGGGAACCTTGAAGGACAGAGATGAAACTCCCCATAAGCAAGCTGATCAGAAGAAAATTGAGGGTGAAACTCAGAGAAAAGTCTTGCCCCAACAGCTCCTGTACCAGCCTCCCTTGAGGAGCATATGGGTGAGATTTGGGGTGTGAAGTGATGAGCCCCAGCAAAAGGGGAAGGTTGGAGGCAGTGTTCCCCAACCATGCTTTCCATTAATTAATTTGCCCTTTAAATTAGATTTTTGAGCTGGGAATAAATCTATGGCCATGTTGGTTCCCTGGTTAGACCTTCTGCCTTCCTCTTGCCCCATCTCAGCAAGTGCAGCTGGGAGGAAGGTCCAGCTCCAGAGCTGAGCCAACAGGCCTGTCCCCATCCCTCCTAGAGAAAACCAGTCACTCCTGCCTTTTTCCCCAGCCTGTCCTGTCTCCCCAGAGCAGAGATGCTCCTTCTCTCAGCCCTGTGTGAGGGACGTGGCAGTGATGCCCCTAACACTGATGGAAGAAAGACACAAAATTGGGGTGTGGAGCAATTGACTTTGTAAAGCAAAACAACTCCATGGGACCAGGAACCTCAAACCTGAAAATCACAGCCTCAATTTTTCCCTCCTTTTGTGGTTTTTCTCCTTTTCTTCCTTTCCCGAGGACCTTAGTCTGAACCTGGCCATCATTTCTGTGGCAGGAGAATGGTGGAGCAGGGATTGGTAGTGATGGGAAGAGGATGCACTGATGCTCTGCCAGCTTCCAGGACAGGTGACCCGTCCAAATAGCCCTGTGGGGAGGGAACACCCACCTGCCCTCTGGTCCCCAGATGGGCCTTGCAAGCAGGGCCTGTGAGTTGGCCTGAGCTGAAATAAGGCATGGGAACCACCCAAAAAATTCAACAGTCTGGACAGTAAAGATGAATTAACCCACCCACATTAGTCACGCCCCCTAAGGAGGTGTAGGAATGGGACATCAACCCTTTCCCTTACCCCTGCTGCTGCCATCTTATAAAATTTCATTTTTTTAAATTACATTTAAACTTCAAAATGGCTTTCCTCTTTTTTTTTCCTTTCTTTTCCCTCTCACCTCTGCTTTCTTCTGATCGAATACATGGGAAGTTTCTTTTAATTAAATGTATCTGTAGACAGATAATCCTGTTTTGCTGGAGTGTCAATATGGTCCTTTAGCTAAACTAAATATTTTCCCTGCCTGATATTTATCCTCCCCTGACTGCCCCTTGGCTCCTTCCTGGAGGTATTTGAAGACTGTGATCCCATTCCCTAGCTTTTGTGTTTAATTTTTCTGGGCTCAGGTCAGGCTTTCTCAGGGTTTTGTGTCATGCCTGGGCATTTAAGAGGTTCCCATTTTACTGCTGCTCCTCTGGACCTTGGTCCTCCTTGGTACGCCCCATGCATGGAGATGGCCACGTGCCATCAGCACACGTCACTGATAAAAGCTGAAATAGCATCCACCTCTGCACTAACCTTGGATCTTGCAGAATCAGAAGAACACGGAACAGTTTGGGTTGGAAGGGATATTAAACCTCATCTCATCCCAACCCCCTGCCATGGGCAGGAACATCTTCCACTATCCCAGGTTGCTTCAAGCCCTGTCCAACCTGGCCTTGAACAATTCCAGGAATGGGGCAGCCACAGCTTCTCTGGGCAACCTGTGTCAGTGCCTCACCACCTTCATAGTACAGGATTTCTTTCTAATAACTAGTTTAAATCTCTTCACTCTCAATTTAAAACCATCCCCCTTTGTCCTGTCGCTATCTGTCCACCTAAAAAGTCATTCTCCCTATTTTTTATAAAACCCCTTTAAACACAAAAGGTTACAGTGAGTTTTCCCTGGAACCTTCAGGTTGAGAAGGCCGTGATTGCCCTCACACTGGTGGCATTTGCAGCCAGGCTCTGGTGATGCTGAGTTTGTGAGCTTTGCCCTTTTGAAATCAGGAGCCTTCCTCACCGTGGCTTTGCTTTCACTGCGCCTCCATCAACTGCCTTGTCTGGACTAATCCAGCCTTCCCCTCCTCTAACTTTCTGTGATTGTGATAAATAATTTATGTAACAGGCTGAATCAGGATTTGTTGCCTGGTATGAAGTGCACAGGCTTCTTCAAAATACCTCTTGGTCTTGCTGTTAGCCTAGAAACAGGGACATTAATATAATAAACACGTAATAGCCCTGGCTCTTCTCCCTCCTGCAGTGACACAAATTGGGGGTGACACTTGCTCGGCAAATGCAGCTACTCAGTCGTGCCATGAGCGTGAGGGAGGAAGAGCCAAAGAGTGGAATCAACGAGATTTTCTGGATCTGGCAGGGAAATAAAAGCTGGTCTGGCAAGGACCAAATTCTGGCAGGTCCCTGGCAGACGCAATCTTTGAACCCACGAGCGTAGGCATGTGCTGTGGAAGAAGATCAGTGTGCCCCTAGGACACCTAAGCAAGTCCATGCTGGGGCTAAAAAATGCTCTTTTGATGGCAAAATTAAAAGTAAACTGTTTTTTCTGCGCCTCATACTGAAAGACCCTCAAGTCATTACTGTTGTTTCCCACTCCCTTTGTCTTGCTCTGCTTTCCCCTGCTCTGTGTCCTACGGCTGCATCCCTGAGGACCTCAGAGTGGAAGGATGTGGGGTGGAAAGGGCTGGAGCGGGCTGTTTTCCTGCATCCACCCCCAAGGTGATGCACTCCTGTACCTGATCCCTGTGGGTGAATAATGCCAGCAGTGCTTCGCTGCCATGGATGGCCGCGTGGGTCTTGGACTGAGCCTGACACCCACACCCACAGGTGGTCTGTCCCATTCCAGACACTTCTGGAAGAACCAAACTGGGGTGGCATGCCAGATTTTAAATTAATAGATGTGTATCAGTGGGAGAGGCAGTGATACAGCACCTGGTGCACATCCTAAAAGAGCTCTCAGCTTCACTGGTTTTGGCACACTTGCCCCAATGTACAAAAACCATGGGGGACTTGACCCTCCAGTTTGGGTTTTGGGTGTTTGAAGATGTGAAAACATCTTCCCTAAGGCATCAAACCCTCCTTTTGGGGTTAGCCCCTCCAACACTGCCCCGGAGCTGCCCAGGGAGGCCGTGGCATCTCCCTCTCCGGAGACATTCTAAACCTACCTGGATGCATTCGTGTGTCACCTGCTCCGGTTGACCCTGCCTTGGCAGGGGATTGGACTGGGTGATCCCCAGAGGTCACTTCCAACCCTGACAATTCTGTGATTCTGTGCTCAGTGCTGCCCTGGGTCCCCAGGCCAGGTCCCATCTCCCTTCTCAAGTGTCACCCACCGGGGTCTCCATACAAAACCCACAGGACCGTGTTTCAAACTCTAGGAGCGTTTCCCAATCAGACTGATTGATTAGCTGCCATAAAAAATCCACCACTGCCATTACATGGTGAACCTGCAGTCAGAGAGGGTGGACAGACCCAGGGAAACTCCATGACAGGCAAGTCACCTGAAATAACCCCTCGTTTGTCTGGAATCCCAACAGCTCCTGGAAAATGAGCAGCACGATCATCACTGCGGCGTCAGCGCCTGCTGATGCAGCACTGTTAATTATAGAGCCAAGGCTCAAGCAAGCACAGCACAATTAACATCTCTTAGATGAGGCTGCAAGAAGCATGAGAGCTGCTGGGCTCTCCCTGACCTCCTCCAGGCTGGAGATGACAGCAGGATGCCACGAAGAGCTGCCCACCACAGTGGTGGTCCCATGGTCAGCGCATGGATTTACACCCAGCTGCTCCAAGGGTGATGTTTGGGCCCACAGTCCAGCCTTTAAAGCTGGAGCAATAAACTGAAGGTGGTTTTCAGAGGAAGGCCAGATGCTCCTGTCCTGGGGCGATGTCATAAGGGGTTTTGGGTTTTTTTATTCCTTAACCATCTGCTTAATGCCCAAAGACTCTGTTTCTTTAAGATGGACCTGGCGGGTGGGGCTGGAGCCACTGACCCGGGTGCAGGTCAGTTGAATGGCTCGGCACAATGGCTCGGGGGCTTCTGGGGTCTCAGCAGGGCTCGGGAGGGACGCGCCGGGAGCGCTGTGCTGCTCTTTGGGGTTCTTTTGGGTTCCGGCTAGCTGGAAAAAGGTTCTCTTGGTTTTTCTTGTTCTTTTTCTCTTCCGTCCCTGTCATAGGTTAGCAAGCACAGTCTCGGAAGTGATGTTCTTGCAAAGGGGTGCTTACAGCTTCCTCTGTGACCTGATAGAACCTATCAGCTGGCCAGTTTGAATATGGACAATTCTTTAAGCCACTTAAAGTTGTGACCGCCTCTGTGATCCACACTTAAGAATAGGCAAACTCCCCCCCAAGCTCTCTCTTGTTTCCAGCTCTGGGACAGGTGGCTGCGGGGCCCGAGTGGGGGCCAGCGGGCCCGGCCAGGCCCTGCTTGGGCCAGGCCGGGCCGGGCCACGGCCATCCTGGAGCCGATGGACCTGTTCCAGCCGTGGAACCCCCCCCACTGCCTTGCCTTGGGCAGCCGAAGCGGCTCGGCTCTCCCCCCTCTCCACTTCGATAAGCCACATTCCAGCTGCAAGGCCTAGGTGAGATGAACCCTTTTAGTGCTGTGAAGAGCTGAAAACCTGAGGGAAGAGAGAGAGGAGATGCTTAAAGCTGAAATTCTGTTGTGAAGCTATGATATATCAGAGTATCCTGTTGTAATTTCATGAAGATCTGGGGGGTGGAGTGTTCAACTCGTAAGCAAAAGCACCTGCGCTGAGATAGGCAGATGCTGACGCAGCTGTAATTTCATGAGAAGTTTGGACAGGGAGAGATGAACCAGATGAGGACTTTTGCTCCAAATGGGAAAGGAGAAAAGAGTTCCTAGAGATGCTCCCAGAGACAGTCCTAACAATGAAGATGAGGAAGACCCTTTGCTCCCAGGGAAGGAGAAGGGCCTCTGTTCTTAGAGATGAAGATGCTCCCAGAGATGGGTGAAGAGAACTTTTGTTTCTGAACGGCTCAATCTTAAAATTGTACCCCAAAAAACTTCAAGAGTGGACCCTCGAAAGCAGTTGTGGGAAAAGCTGCAAGTCGGGGGAAGGGACTCACATGCGAGCAGAGAGACTCCTCTTCCTAAATGGACTGAACGATATTTGGAAGTGGGCGGCTGTCTCGTTGTGATAATGTTTTCATAGCATGAGCAAGAAAAGACTTCTCTTTCTAAATGGACTGAACAAGGTTATTATGGAAGTGGTAAATAGACTGAACATCTTAAGGGTTGTCTTTTTACATTGTCAGTGGGAGAAGGGAGGAAGGTGGGGGGAGGAGGAGAGTTCTGAAGGTGGTATAATTTTTTTTTCCTTCTTCTAGGTCTGTTAATAAACTTCTTTATATTCTTTCAAAGTTGGTGCCTGCTTTGCGTTTCTCCTAATTCTTATCTCACAGCAGATAAACAGTAATGAGTATTTTGGGCCAAACCACTACACTAAATTGGTGTTTCCGGCTGGTTATAGAAACCCAACCCACTACACTCCCCCTTGCCTCACTGCCTCCCTTGCCTTCTCTCCAGTCCGGGGAGCCTGCGGGGTGGCCCCGGCCGGCCTGCAGCGTGGCTCCAGCTGGTCCGAGCCCGAGGAACGCCGAACCATTTCACCTGCTGTGGGCAGGTGGACGGACACCTGAGAGCCAACAGGGTTTTTTTTCATCTGCCCTGCTCTGGGCTGCTGCGTGGATCTCTCTTTCCCCTTCCCTCCCTGGAGACTGGGGGAGCCCAGTTGCCAGCCCATGTGTCTGTTCCCTCTCCGGGCATTTGTTGTATTTTGAGTTTTGTTTTTTCCTGTTCTACCCTGTTTTGTTTGGTGTTAATAAACAGTTTGGTTTTTTCCCACTTTCACTTGCTGTTACCAATTTGCCTCATTGGCAGAGGAAAAGGGGAGGCCCTTTTCCCTTTGGAGGAGGTGCTCATTCTGGAGCGCTTCCTCCTAAAATTTTGTCTCCAGAAGCTGAGACAGCTCCCCATTGGCAGCTCCAGCAGGAGTGAGGGAAGGGATGACAGTGTGACATTAAGGTTTGCAGCACCCATCCTCTGCATCATTCATTTACATTTTTTCTGAGGCCCGGATAAAAAGCACAAGGTGTTATTTTCAGCACTGAAATGTTGGCATCTTACACCTCCCATCTCTAAATGTGCAAGCCATTTCCTTCCAGAGGAAGCTTTTTTCTGAAGATAAAAAGAATGCCTATTTTAACCAGAGTAAGCAGCTATTTTCCTGTACTTCTTGGGTTTTGGAGCATCTGGCAAGTTGATGTTACCACATTAAAGTCACCCCATAGACTCCCCATCCACAAGCTCTAGAAAACCTCCCATTACCAGCAACACTAAAGCACCTGAAATTCCTCATTAAAGGCTGGGGACAGTCCCTGTGTCCCAACATATGCCCAACACTGCCATGACTGGTACGAGCCTGGGCACCAGTTCCAGACTGAAGTCTATGAAGGTTAAATGGTCCTTTTTAGAAGATCCTGTTGTCATAGAACAAAGGATAATGGTTTAAAACTAAAGGAGGTAAGATTTAGACCACCCTCTTTTTACAATGAGGGTTAAACACTGGGATAGGTTGCCCAGAGAGGTGGTGGATAACCCATCCCTGGAAAACATTCAAGGCAACACTGGGTGGGACTTGGAGCAACCTGGTCTTGTTGAAGATCCTGCTCATGGCAGGGGGTTGGACTAGATGACCTTTAAAGGTCCCTTCCAACCCAAACCATTCTATGATCTTCTGATCTCTGAAAGGGCTGAGTGGGGCTTGCAGGATCTCCTTGTGGGATGTAGGAGCTCAAGTTCCACACCAAGGACCTGCACCCACTGTCAGCTGGGGTGATGGTACAGAGGGAGTCCCATCAAGCCCCACGTGGGACATGTGGTGGTTTGGGGGACATCCATCCCCACTGCCGCAGTGAGCAGGCTCCCCAGCATCCTCCAGCTTGAGACCTGGGTCCTAACGGGGTTTTGCTGGGCGTTTCGAAGGAACCCAATGCTCAGCACATTGCCACATCACATCCCTTCCCACTGCTTCCTTGTGGCTCTCGGCACTGATGGAGCTGGTTAATGGGTTCTGCTGGAGAGTTTGATGTTTAACTCGCTTCTGCAGTCAGCTGGAGGCCAGAGAGGTGACTCAACGAGGTCTCGCCCTGGTTCAGCCAGGAAAATCACATCCTGTTCTTTTAGCTGGAAAAACACTTGGCCACAAGCACATCGCATCATGTTGTACGAGGAGGCATCTGCTCCTCACCCAGGCTGGTGTCACCTCCCCTGACCCCTACAGGGCCAGAAACTGTTACCAACCCGTGGGCTCTATTATTGATGCACACAACTGCCCAGGCTGCTGCAGTTTCAAAGGGTGGCCCTCATGGCTCTTGGAACTTCAGAACAACTCGCCCTGTGCCTGGGGTTGGGCTCACTCCATCTCACCCCAGTGACAAGTTTGGATTTGTGCCTGTCCACGTGTGCAACTGCACATCCCCACCACAACTGGGCTGTGAATCTGAGGAAACAAGCACAAAACCATTGAGCCGTACTGATTTTATGTCACTGACAGGTTTTGCACTCAGCTTGGGAGCCAGGGAGATAAAATACAGCTCGTTTTGTTGATGCCAGTGAGGTTTAAAACTCAAGACAAATTAATTGCATCTGTATTTTTTGAAGGCAATTTCATGAAGCATTTGTTAAAGATGCCACTTAAGGAGGAATTTCCTAACTGCACAAGTTAATAACCTTAAAACTGCTACTCAGGCTCTCTGCAAATGAGGCTTTGTGCTGCAAATCTCTTTGAGGCTAATAATTCAATCCTATTTAAAAGCAAATTTTCTTAGATTTAGAGCAATGAATATTTAAATACTACCAGTTGAACAATTTTCAATTTTGAGATAATTTCAAAGCCAGGAGAGTTTATAGCATTCAGCTACTCCACCACTCTTCAGTGTCTGAATTGATCTGAACCTAGCTGAATCTTAAGCAGCTTAAACAGCTATAAAGGGTTAGACTAGTTTAAAGGGTTAGGGTCGTTTAAGCAGAATATCGTGTTTTCAGGGCTTTGGTTAAAGAAATGAGAGTTCACAGGCTGTCAAGCTGAGCAGCTCCAGATGAAGGACCTGACAAGCTTCGCTGGAAAAGTTCTCTGAAGAACTCTGCATGTTCTCTGCCTTCAAACCTTGTCTGGTTTATTTTTTTCTGAGAAAAAATAAAGAAGGAAAAGGAAATGAAAGGAGCATGTTGAACATTGACATAAAATGCAGAACATAGGCAAAATGTTTGGGAAATGCTGTGAAGGTGGGTTTGCACTGACAACGGCCTTGTTTCTGCTCCCTGTATTTGACACTTCTTCAGTACAAACCACTTCAAAACACAGTAATGCTCTGAAAAGTGGCAAAGAAAAAAACACACGAGCTGTGCTCAGGTTTAACCCCTCCGATGCCAGATACATGCAAATTAAAAACCAAAAGATGGAGATTTTAAAAACTCTGTTGTGACCCCAAGCAAGATCTGTGCAAGCTTTTGGCCAGGGTGATTATTTCAGATGAGAAAGCAGACAAGGGGAGAAGGAGTTTTTCAGGGGGTTTTTTGTAAGAGATATTTATGTCACTCCTAGCCATAGAAAATGGCCTCTGTGTCCATTATAATTTATTCTTTTTGACTAAAAGCCATGCATATTCCAGTATAGTTGCTCCATCTGTGCTGTTAATGCTGGACTGTGCAAAAAACTGTTCAGGTTTTGTTGGATACAAAAGAGAGCTGAGGCAGAGGGAAGACCCCTTAGCTTAGCATACCACAGATGGATGAACATGGGGGATCTGTTTCCAGGTGTTTCTCTAACTGCACTGGCATCAGGACAGCATCTGTGCTGGCACAAACCTCCCACACCTGTGCTACAAAAGCGAGGTGAGAAATAGTGCAGCTGAGGTGAGCTGAAAAGGCTCTGTCAGGGCTGTCTCTGTTGCAGTTGCTTTAGATCAGCCTGAGGGATGCAGGAATGGGACAGGGTTGCTGTACCAGGCTGCCCCATATCCCAGTCCCCCATGGTCCTGTCCCTGGCTCCAGAAGCAGATTTCCGGGAAAGGCATAATCACAGGTAATGTCATTCCCTCTTCAAACCCTCCTGTCTCAGACTGTTTGTGGCCTGGGGAGATCCTGCAGCTCCTGGGGTCTCTGGGTGCTGGGTGACCCTCTGTGAGTTTCTCTCCTGTGACCACCCAGGGTTCTCTGGAGGAAGCAGGACCTTTACCATCCAAAGCTTCTGTGCCAGACCTTGTACCGAACACTGCCTGATTTGTCTGTTTTGAGCCTGACAACTCCAGCTGATGTCCTTCTCTATCTATTTATTTATTTTTATTTGTCATTGGCTGAAGCACTGAACAGCCTGTCCTCTCCCAGTTTCATAAGCCTCACCATGTTTCCACTCATCTCTTTTCAAGGACAAGAAGTCCTGACCTACTCATATTTGATCTTCCCTGTATCCCTTCTTTGAACTTCTCCCCTTCTGCCCGTGGTAAGCTGCGATGATGGATGTGGCAAGGCTACTTCCACATCAGGATTATATCCTGACAGCACTATTGCTGCAGAAGAAAATGTCAGCCCTGACCAAATATCCCCTCTGAGGCTACTGCCAGGGTTTTCATCAGGGATGGGATATTTAGCATCACCACGGTAGGATCCAGGCACTCACTCAACAGGAAAAATAACTCAGGTGCTGTGTGATGAGATCTGACAGAAATGTAGCAGTAAATGATTTAATTAGTCAGCCTGTTTCAGTGACGGTGCCAGGATGGATGCAGCGGTGCTGGGTCCCTGCTGCTGACAGCAACTTCCTCCCGTAGCCCAGCAGCATGCCTGGGGCAAGCCTGTGGCTTGTGACCGCCCACCTCACCATAAATATACTCCAGAACTGAATTATCCTATTTAGAGCAGGTTTATTAGTGGTATAGCTGATGTGTGTGTACATATACACTGGATTACTCCACACACTGAGGGCCCAAACAATACTATTTCTTTGGTTTTCTTCCTCAGTACCATTTCCCTTCTCCTCACTCTCAGACTGCTCCTGTCTTATTCCATCTTATCTCCATACCCTCTTAGGACACTTTTTTTTTCAACAATAACATCACTGTCCAAGACTATGATATTCCCACCACTTCCTACTTTTTCCAGTTTCTCAGTAGACATACACAAAAGATTTGGGTTGGTTGTTTTGTTTTTTTCAGAGCAGGCACTCAGCACTTCCAGGAATTGGGTGTCTTCAACAACAGCAATGTGTGTGTTGTTTTAAAAGCATCCCACCCTTGCTTTAATACCAGGTGTCCTGGGACATATTTCTCCATGGCTTTGGGCTAAGGGTTAGGGTTAGAGCACCAGGATGTGCTGATCTGGCAGGATTTTGTATCCCACTCCAAAGCTGGCAAGTGGCAGATCCCCTTTTTTTCCCACAGCAGTTTGCAAGGACATTTCCAAGTAAATAACTTCTGCATCACCAGCATTAGGACTTTTCCTGCATCACCCAGGGTTTCTGGCTTGTGAAGCAGCTCTTGGGACAAACCACCAAAAAAACTTCCCACCTGACGGAAGGCACCAGCTGTTTTCATCATTCTTAAAGCTTTCCAGGAAGCTCTGACTCAGGGAACTCATGTTCCCCTTCCCTAACCCTGTCCACTGCCCTGGGCTTCCCAGCAGTGGTCAGGCTTGGGAGCCAGAGACGTAATCACAGAATGAGTCGGAAAATGCACGATTTTGGGGGTGGGGGGGAAGGGGACAAGGGTGGGAAATTTCTTATGACTTACGTCTTTCTGCTGTGGCTTTGCAAGCAGATCACCTCCAGCTTGGCTGGAGCGCTTCCGAGCGTCTTTCCGAAGGGTTTTCGCCATCTGGAGGCTGACATCAGCAAAGCAAATGCAAAATTTAAAAAGAAAAAAAGCTCAAACCTTACACTTGCAGAAAGGCAGTCCCCATGAGAATAAATCAACGAAGAGCTGGTGAGCTCCAAAGTGCTTGTACTGAAAAGCTGGGCACAGACTCCTGGCAATAGCAGAATCACAGAATGGCTTGGGTTTGGAAGGGACCTTAAAGATCATCCAGTTCCAACCTCCCTGCCATGGGCAGGGACACCTTCCACTATCCCAGGTTGCTCCAAGCCCCGTCCAGCCTGGCCTTGGACACTTCCAGGGACAGGGCAGCCACAGCTGCTCTGGCCAGCCTGTGCCAGGGCCTCACCACCCTCACAGGGAAGAATTTCTTCCTAATATCTAATCTAAATTTCTCCTCTTTTAGCTTAAAACCATCCCCCCTTGTCCTATCATTATCTGCCCCTGAAAAAAGTCATTCTCCCTCTTTTTCATAAGCCCACTGTAGACTCTGGAAGGGGGGAAAAGGTGACACTGAAAACATAAGCTCTATGGTTTTTTGCACTAGGCTTGGTTTAGCAGCATCTACATATCTGTCTGGCTTTATTTCCCTATGTCTTTCTGCCATGACTTCACTCCAGTTCCCTGAAGACTGCGATAGCCTGTGAGCACCTCCTCTTCCTATGGATTTTTCTTGTCAGTCTCTTTATATCCTCTGTCAAGCTGCACAGAGCTCAGCCTCATGAGTCTTGGGAGAACACAGAGAGGGTTGTGCATGGAGGCACAATGCCAGGAGCATGCCCGATGGAGGCTGCTGTCCCAGCACGGGTGATGTGATTCAGTGAGCTGGAGGCAGAGACACAGAACATCCCCTCCCAACCCTGTTCCCATGCAGGATGCCCTTTTGTGTTTGCTCTCTTCCAGCCAGCCCAGGTCCCTGCACATCTGCCAAAAAACAGCTGGAAGCCAGATGTGTGAATAGCTAGCACCTGGATCCTACCAGAGACAGGAACTCCCATGGCTGCTGGCACATGTTAGGAGCCTATATAGGAATGATGCTCCTAAACATATTTCTGCACAGCATCTTTTTGTCTAGAACGCAACTGAAGGACAAATGTTTTAGCTGGGGACAAACACAAAATCTGTGTGTGTTGGAATAGGACACAGGGTGATGGTTTTAAACTGAAGGAGGATTGATTAAAATTAGATAGAAATGCTTTACAGTGATTATGGTGGAAGCTGTGCCCAGAGAAGCTGTGGATGCTCCATCCCTGGAGGTGTTCAAGGCCAGGTTGGACTGGACTCTGAACAAACTGATCTAGTTGAAGATGTCTCTGCTCATTGCAGAGACCTTGGACAAAATCACCTTTAAGTGCCCCTTCCAGCCTTCCAACCTAAACCATTCTATATTTCTATAGAGAATTTCTATAACACAGAGCTTATAACAGATATGAGGGGCATCAAGGATTATCAGATTTCCACAGCCTCAGAAGCCTTTGCCCTTTGCTCCTGACACCTACTGTCCATTCATCTGTAAGAAGGAAATGCTCACCTGTGATCTGTACCTCAAGAGCTCAGAAAGTTCCCATATTCCACCAATATGTCACAGTTCTACACCACCACCTATGGCTGGGAGAGAAGGTGTGCAACACCATGAAGCAGCATCCTCTGACCCTGCCCAGCCTAATTCCCAGTCTCGACAAGGTGTCCACCTCCACCTCAGCAACATTCAACACTTCTGCATGGGGTTAGCTCCATCCCAAAGGGCTGAAGGGAAAGGCACACATCTTTTCCAAAGGGAAAACCAAAGACTGTGGGAAAACAAAGTCCAGACAGGAGGGGGATCATAAGGAAAACCTAGATGGGATTTTCCACATTCTTGGTCCTTGATCCAGAGAAGTCACAAAGATTTATCCAGTGCCAACTGTCCATTCCTACAGCCCAGGCTTGAGCTGGCGATTAACTTCTCCATGGGACTAATTTTACTTCCCATTTCTGAGCTGGTTGAGATTCTGCACTGCTGCCAGTACAAGGTCCACAGGTCACTCAGTCACCCACAGACTGCTCTGGGCCAAGAGCTCATCACTGTCCAGGGCCACCACCAGCCACCATGGCTCCTTGGGGCCTACATCAGCAAGCCTGTGCAGGGCTTGGCTCAACAGGCTTTGATGTTTCTTGGTCCTTCAGCACCTGAACCCACACAGCCAAGAGTTCAGTGCTCTGGGTCTTCCTACAGGACTTGAGGAGATGTTCTTCAGTCTCCAAGACTCTTTCCATGCTTGGATAGGCCTGAACTTGGGAAAATGCATTCTACAAGGCTAACCACAAGAAAAAAAATTCACTTGCAGCTCCCTCTGTCTCAATGAAAAAGCAAGACCATATCCTACTGTCCATTATTGAGGTTGTTCTGTCCTGATTCCCATCTTAGGGGGGTTTTGGTAGATTGGCTCCCTCATTGTGGGATCGAGCTGAGAGAAGAGATTCCCCCATTTTCAAGGGATATTGTGTCCATGAACCAAGTTAGATTTTAGCAAAAGAGAGGGACATGTCACCACACAGAAGTGGGACAAAGCTGGGACAGGAGACATTTGTCACAAAAACCCCAGCAGTTCTGGGTACCACAGACAACACCAGTTTATTGTACAACCTGTGCAGCCCAGCCCCTCTTCATGCCAGAAACACCATTCCCAGCTCCTGGAGGCAGGAAAATGCTTAATAATTTAAAACTGTGCTCTAGAACAGAGGTAAACACACTTTGGTGGAGGAGTGGAGGTAGAGGCATTCCAGTGCTGGGGTACATCTGGTGCATGCTGAGGTTGTCACATCGAAGCAGAAGCCAGCAGGACACTGTCACAGTGTGTGGTGAGAGGGGACAGTCACAGGGGTGTGATCACTGCTGCAGATTTGGGGTCAGCTTTGCCAGTGCTTTGCAGGGAGCCCAGGAAGGCGCCAGTGATGTTTTGTATTCTGTCTGCAGGGCTGGGATTTGTACAGCTGAGCAAGTTTTAATGTGATGTTTTCCGAGGCAAGAGACGTGGAAGCCTAAAGTGCCGCTATTACAAAACTCCAGTCCAAGCAGTGCCACATTTTAAATAAGCAATAAAGATGCAAGAGCAAGTCAGTACCAAATAGCAATTCCACTGCAGAATCACAGAGCCATGACCAGGCACAACCTGATTTTTTATGCATGTTAAAGTAATTGGAAATGTGCCTTGTGCTTTTTGTTCATCTTATTAAAGGACTTGCTACTATGAGGACATACGGGGTCATTTTCAACATTTTTAGCACTCTGCACAATTTCTTGGCTGGGGTTCACATTGTTCCAGTAAACAGTTACCTGGTTGTTTACTGGAAAAGCTGGGATTCCAGACCTTCTTTGGAAGATGATTTAATCACCTTACACACCATTTTGCACTTGGATAAGCAGGTCAGCAGCCAAGGCTCAAGCCAACAACAGGGTCTGCTGTGGCCTTACCTCCTGCCTTGAGCACTGGTATTCAGGAGCAAGGAACCCAAGGAGTGCACACACATGGCTGGGTCTCTGCAGTTCTAGCATGTTTCCTCATGCCTGATGTGCACATGCCAAATTAGCAAAATGTGAATATTTGACTCAGTCTAGCCTGCACTGAACATGAGTTGGAGGCCCAGCAAGTAAACAAACCCATAAGTCATCCTCCAGCTGGGCTGCCAAGAGGCTCTTCAATACCCAGGCAGAATTCAATGGGTGCCACTCTGCCAGACTGTGTCCGCAGCCCGCCACTAATGGGGAAAAATCATCGCTGTCAAGCTCTGCTTTGGTTCATCTCAGTACACACAGACAGCTGATCCTGCAGGCTAATTCCCATCTGGCCCAGCCACAGGAGAAGGAAAGGGAAGCTCACTTCAGACACAGCAGCACAACTCTGCCTTGCTCAGCCTGTGGTGACTCACGAGGCAGAATTGCCCCATCTCAGCGTGATATCTGCGGGTTACACCAGACACAGACACACCATGTGATGTCCAGCACATTTCAGGAAGCAGCTGGTGCCTCCACTTAGCCCCAGAAATTGACTTTTGGCACAATCATGCTGAGCAGTGTGTAGTGCCTGGTCAAGTCATCACCCACTGTGCAGTCATGTGTATATCTGTGAATGATAACTGTAATCAAACAGGTGGGAAGTTCTTTGCTTGTGGAAGAAGAAGAGGAATCAGGCCTGTGTGAGAAATTAAATCTGAAACCAGGAGGACAAAACAGTATTTCCCCCATTTCTAAGCTGTCTCTGACCTATCACCATTTTACAGCTGTCCCTACATGTCCACTGTGAAAGCTGAGTGAAGACTGCTGCCTTCCTGGGATCATGGAGTTATAGAATGGTTTGAGTTGGGAGGAACCTTAAAGAGCATCTAGTTCCAACTCCCCTGCCATCACCCCTTGGCTGGGAGCTGCAAAAGTCAATACAGTTGGGCAAGGGCCATTTTTTTGTGAATGTTTTACCCGTACCTGCTGTCCTGCAGAGCCTCTATACATCACACGTGTTCTGTTTGCCTGTCCCATGAGTAGGGCACATATGGCACATCCCATTGCTTGAGAAAGGACAGGGACAGGAGGAAAATGGCATACCAAGGGTAGAAAGGGTGATGGTGAAGATATGAGAAATATCAAAGAAATTATGAAAGATGGGAGCAATAAAAGAGAATCTCGTAGAAAGCTACAGCAGAGCTCAACAACATCATGGCACACGTCCCTCTGGGTTCATTAACCACTAATAGGATTTATGAGAAGGATTTGTCACACTCTTGGGAGTATTTAGGAAAACTAAAAAATAATCTGGAAAAAAATCTTACACCCTATAAACATCTATCCTTCCTAATGAACACTTAATGCTTGTTAAGAGTGGTGAAAGTAAAAGGACCCAAGTGGGAGGAGAGCAGGCTCCAGTTTGAGATGAAGCCCCTGAGGTGTGTGAGGACCTGGAGTCCTTGGCTCACAGAGGTATTTAGGGCTGTGCAAGGTACCCTGAGCATCTCTCCTGGCCCCCAGCCACCACTTGGTGGTTACTGATGCCCCACAAGTCGAACCTGGAGCTCATATCTCAGTCTCTGATGCCCATGAGCACCTCAATAATGCTTGAGACCTTCAGTAAAAAAAAGCAACCGAGCTTCCACGGGCTTTTTTGTATTGGTGCTGAAAATCATGGGCCAGGCTCAAGGCAAGAAAGGTCACATCCAGTTGCAGGGAATGCCACAACAAGAATGGACCCAAATCCTGCACTGTAGCAGGGACAGGCTAAAACAGCTGCTGAGGATCCAGCAGTGCTCACCCTTGCTTGGGTAGTGAAACACCAGGCAAGAAACTACCCAAAATCAGCTATGCCACCAAAGCCAGCACTGGGGGCACTGGAGTGGTTGCTGTTGCACCCTGGCTGCCCCACAGAGTGAAGCTCCTCAAGGTTTTCTTCATTTCTGGGCCTTAGGAGGCCTGAATACAAACCAATCAAGTAATGCCTGATGCATTTTCAATGCCCCGAGGAAAACCACTCTGAAAATCCCCAGCTTTGAACACGAGGTGGCAGGCTGGCCCCAAGATGGGGAGCAGCCAAAGCACCTGAAATGGCCAGAAATGGTCCTTTGACACCAGAGAAAGGTGGTGACTCGGAAGCTTGGCTCCTTCTTGTCACCTCTTAGAGAGGGAGAAAGGGCACAAGGTTCCTGTGGGGCTTGGACTGACTTAGGGGGAGGAGTATGAGGTGAATGATCACATACTGTGAAAAGATGTGAAAAGATCTTACCTAAAACCACCTCCAGCTTGGAACGAGGATGACTGAGGGAGGGTTGCCTCTGGTCTGGTCATGGGAATGGTGGTATGCTGCCTGGAAATTAGGTACTGGCAGCACCCTCAGCTCACCACTTTAGTGGTTTGGCTCCCAGGGCTTGGGGTCAGACTGGAGATGGCACAGCTGAGAGCTGACCCCATTATTTGGGCCTGCCTCACACGTAGGGGTGTCCAACAGGAGAAGAGGAAACAGCCTCAAGTGATACCAAGAGAGGTTTAGATTGGATATCAGGAAAAAATTCTGTAGGGAAAGGGTGGTCAGAGAAGTGGTGGAATCAGCATCCCTGGAAATGTTCAAAAGGCATGAGGATGTGGTGCTTAGGGACATGGTTTAGTGGTGGTCTTTGCAGTGCTGGGTTAGTGGTTGGACTTTGTGATCTTAGAGGTCTTTTTCAGCTGTAATGATTCTATGGATTTGTCTGGTGACCACTGGGCTGTTTCTAAGCCTGATTACCCTGACTCTGATCCTGACTCTGACCCTGACCTTGCCATGCAAGCTGACTGTGCAGCTTGACCTAAGACCTACCTCATCACCTTAGTTTGCCTAAGGACTTGGACTCTTGACTGAACCTGGCCACTATCTTCAAACCTGCATCAAATGTGCACCAAATCTGCACCAGCCATTTTGGCAGGGGAGAAATGAGGGCCAGGGTGCTCCCCACCAGCCTCTGGTGCAGGACTGCAGAGCCCACATGGAACACAGAGCTCCCAGAGGAGCAGAAACTTCCCATGGCTCGTGGGGCTCCTTGTCCAGTTTATTCACAGGGAAATTTAGATTATATTGCAAGGAGTGCAAGCATGGTGGGACTGTAGAAAGAGCAGTCTAATCCACCCAGCCTCACATCCACCGTAGATGCTGGCACTAGGAGCCCAGACTGCTGCCTTTGACACTGGTGTTGGCACCTGAACACACCACACTAACGGCTTGATGCTCCTCCTCCCTCTTGCCAGCTGAGAGCATCCCCAGTTCATTAAGCCGATTTGCATACAGCTCTATGTGAGGTCGTTAAGAGGTGCCAGGCACATGAGTGAAACAGCCTCACCAGAGGGAACAATCCAAGGAAATCCCAGTGCTCGAGCTCCAGTTTGCCTCAACAGAGGGGAATTCAATTATGGGCTGATTTGATTTGTGTGGCTCAGAGAAAAGCCAGCTGACTGGGTGTTGGACACATTTTTGGCTCTGCATCAGCCATAAATACCAAGAATTGCTTTAAGCAAGCTGGAACAAATGCACTGGGCCAAGCCCATCCCTGGCTGCCAGCTGTGGATCAGGGTGGGCAGCAGAGGCAGAACTGCCCCTTGCTGATGGAGGACGGATGTGTGACTGCTTGCAGGAGTTGCCTTTCCCACACACCCTTCTGTGGGAGGAGACTGCAGATTTTGGCTGTGCTGCATCTATCCTTTCCTCCACTGCAGCTCATGCCCTCCAGCCCCTGCACACTGTGTGGTCCTCACAGACCTGCGCAGCTCATCACCCTAGAAACCCACCTTCCCACTTCCAGAGCTTTTGTTCTCGCAGTTGCCTCTCTGAGGACACTGAGATAAGGACAGTCACCAGTTAAGATCAAGCTTTGCAGAAGTGATTAGGTATCCTGTGTAACTCATTATCTTCCTGTTAACATTTTCCTTTTCTTCCTTTGAAAACCCACTGTTTGTTAAATGAACTGATTCATCCTTTGCCAGCACACCAGTGCCTAGTTTGGTTTCCTTCTCCCAGGTTTCTGGCTGGGATGACTCAATATGGGTGGTTTCTTAGTGATCCACCCCATCTGAGCGCACCTCTGGTGGGTACCTACTAAATCCTATTAACCGCTGGCTGCCCTAAAGCCTGGGGAACTCACCCTCCCTGTGAGTGTACATGGAATTTTAGCTCTTGCTTGCCAAGAGCTGCTGTGCTCATAAAATTAGTGAGAACTTTGCTCCCTGAAAACAAGAGCCCCTGCACAGCTGTGCTGCTGCATAAACACAAATCAGCTCACCTGACTCCCACGGGCACCTTGTCCCAGGGTCCCTCTGTGCCTGAAGGTGCTCCTTGACTTGCAACACCGGGAAAACTCCAGTTCCTGCTCACACTGGGAACAGAAGAGCTGCATGCTGCTTCCCAGGAGCAGGATGAGACCTAGAGGCACAGCCAGAGCTGCTGCTTGCTCACTGCAGTTAGCACTGGGCACACGGAGCCACCCCGGGAAGCAGAGAGCAAGCATCACTCAGAGACCAGCACAAATTAGATGTTCATTAATTCCCTCACTGCTTCCCATGTTCACGGGGAGTTAGAGGGTCCTTCTTGAAGAAAAATTCATTTGCAGTATAAAGCTGTCCCCTGGGTTGACATCATGGAGTGCTTTCTCATTTGCTCAGGGAGCAAAATGGAATTGCACAGCTCCCAAAGGAAGGAATGAACTGATTTAAAAGGATTTGTCCTTCACATCTAAAGAAAGTCATTGGAGCTGTGCCTGAGGTCCCATGAGAAGTATCTATGCAAACATCTTGCTTGTCTGAATGCAACAAGGACTTCTTGGTAGGACTGGGCAAAATTCCCCTCTAAATATAATATTTAAATGGGAGGATAAAAATTTTCTACTGAAACCACTCAAACAGGAAAATTCATGTGGGTGAGTTCACATGACTGTATTTCCTCTCCTCTACATGACACATGGGGGTTGAATGGAGCTGATCATCTCTTCTCCTCACACTCTTAACCACACCCATTTCTCATCCCTGACATGTGGCATCTCGACCAGTTCCTCCATCTGCTACTTTGCTTCATCCTGCCACACTGGCTACAAACCATCTCAGGAAACATCCAGGAGGTTGCCTGCCATCTCTGTGGGCTGAATCCACTGCTTCAGCAGGGCATCCTCTGGGTGCCAGGGAAGGGGAAGCCAAAGGGAGCAAGAGCAGCCAGGCTCACTTACAGCAGTGATGCCCTGCTAGGGCAGCTTGACTGGAGCATGCCATGCAGTCCTGCTGGAGCTTATGCCAGCTAAAAGTTCATCTTAAAACTGGGACAGGGGTCCAGGAAGGACTGAGCGATGACTGTGCTGTTTGGAAGAGCTGTGTCTCCCAAGGACTTTGAATATTGTTGTTAACTTACTGCTCCCAGTGTCTTAGTTCTCCCAATTAGAAAGGATGGCTGGAGTTGCCTGGCAAATTTTGAGCCTGGTACAAAACTCTCAGGATTTCTGCAGTAGTTCTAACACAAAAGTAGTCAGACAGGCTCTTGCTAGACAACTACAGCTAAACCTATCATTTTCAATGCTTGGCAAAGACTGCAGTTTAGTATTAAGTAAATATTCCATTCTTGGAAACATTTCCCTTTAAAACAAGCAGGCTGGATGAAAGGCTTCCCTGACACTCCCTACCACAAAAAAAAAAAAAAGGGCAAGATTTATTTTCTTGCTCAGCCAGCAATGCTGCTGGACACCCATACCTCAGGTTTTCCTTCCTGCTTCTATCCTGTCTGCTTATCAGAGAGCATAACCTGTTTACTCAAGACAAGAGAAACAGAGTTTGCTCATCTGAAGCCTCTCAGAGACATCCTATGAGCATCCTTTGTGACTATGACTGGTGACTGTCCCACCTGACCTTGATTTTTGGGGATGGGAATGGACATTGTGGCCATGTATGCACAGACTGGTGCTGCCCAGATGAATAAGCACTGGCTGGTAGTGCTGTGTGGTCCTTGGCAGGATTAAAGCCCACCAGCAGCGAGGGGCTCTGGTCTGAGCCTGCAGTATGCTGAGCCAGCTGGTGTATCAGGGATTTGGGGAAAGGAGGGAGAGCAGGGGATGTGCCACATCCACCCAACAATGTCCCCCTAATTGACATCCCCTTCACCTGCTGCCACTGGCACAGCCTCAGCCCCGTGAGACCCTTCCCAGGGGTGTCAGGGGACAGAATGTATCCTCTGCATTCCTCACTGGGGTTAGGACAGGGACAGTGCTTTCAAGTGCAGACCAGTCCCAATAAATTTATCTCACCAGCTTCCCTTTCGTAAGAGGAAGGATAGCAGGCAAACAATAAATGCAGGAAATGTGCAACTGACCCAGGCAAAGGTAGAAGGTTTGCTCTGCATCAGCCTTGTGTGCAGATGGGAACAAGGAGAAAAGCCAGTGCTGGGAGCTTGTGAGTCTTCTTCATGGACATTTTTTAGCTAAGAAATATTACTTTATCACAAATGAAGTGTTGTGGAAATGTGCCTGACTCCACAAAACTATGGATGGAACGCTTGACAGCATTACACGTGCTAGAAACCAGCTGGAAAAGATGAGATAAATCATCCACATCCTTGGATAAGGCTCTGTTTCAATCTCAGTATAATTTATCAGATAATTAGAGGGGTTTTTCTTACATTTCCTTCTCTTAGACACCCTATTAGAGATTCTCATTTAAGGCCCTGGAGCAGGATGTATGTTTTACAGTGTGTTATGAGTTTCAGCTGGAGGGGAAATCCAGCTTTCAACCACCTCTAATCTGAACCATCTTCAGTCTCCATTCCCCAGTCCTTTGGACAAACTGGACACTCCAAAAATTGGGCTGAGAGAGAGCCTGTGAGGTATCAGCCCTTCTGTAAGGATCAGCATGTTCAGTGATGTGGGATTTGACACTGATTGTGCCAAAATCAAATCTCTCCTGATGGGAGAGAATTTTTAAAGTCCTTGCTAGGAGTTCCAGAGACAAACAGGACTCCCAGCCTTCGCTGCTTCTTGATAGTTGTTTATTAAGTCTTATCAGAGAAAAAGAGTAACTAGCATGATCCAGACATAGCACAAAGCAGAGAATACAGGAGAAAGCCGAATTATCAAGATTACACGGCCTTTCTAAAGGTAAATCAACCAATGGTTACTAAAAACGTACATTAATTTTACTTTTCTACCAATTATTTAGTAACACGGCCAGGAACTGCGGAATTCTTTGTCCAATCATCCCACACTACTTTTACTGCAGAATATGGAGTAGTAGAAGAAGAAGAAGGTTTGGAGAAAAACAACAATCCTCCATTTTGATGTTTTTTGCTTTTATCTATTTACTACATTAACAAACCCAAAACCTCTAAATTTTTTACCCTGTGACAATCTTACACAGTAGTCTATCACCTAATTCACACTAGTTTCGTTTCTAGTTCTTTTCTAATAGTAGGCAATTTTTTCCACGGACAGAGGTCAAAAGCTGTGTTGTTCAGGGGGGTGAAACCCCTCAAAACAGGCAGAGAAATATTCTCTGCACTCTGGGTTCCCACAGGATTGAGGAGGAAGAGTCCCAGCAGAGGAGCTGTACCTGCCAGTCCACAGGTCTAATAGTCCTCTCCATCCACCCTTGTCAATGAAGGATTTATACTGGAGCCAATGAAATTATATTGGTGCAAAAGTGGAGTGAGAGAAAATTCAAGCTAAGTATTTCTGTCCTTTCTGTTCAGCTGGGACCAGTAAGAAGGTCAAACCTGTGCTCAACGTCAGCTGAGTTTGCTGAATGCCTACTAAGATTGGAGTTTATTTTTATATACACAGTCCACTGTTGATATTTTTAATCCATTTCTGTGCTAACCATTCAGAAAGAACCACCTTTGCATTGCACTAAGGGCCAGGTGTGTTGGTTAATAAACACACAGACATTTTTAATCCATAAACGGCATTTTCGGGATATGCCAACCTGATTGTTTGGTATTGCCCTGTCCTGTGTTCCCCTTTCTCTCTTGGAGGGGTTTTTGGGATGTGCAGTGAGAGTTTTCTGTCCAGATCTGTTCTGTACTGAGCCACAATCCCACAGGCCTTCCAGTCATTTCTAGAAGTGAGATCTGAAAGGCTGTTGGGGGAAAACAAGTCTGGAAGATGCAGCACAAGATACTTGGCTTGGCCAGGATCAGTCTGTAATCCACATAAATGCCTCCCTGCATGGATGACATCTGGATCTGGTGGAGTGTTGTGTTGCTCAGTTTGGTTGAGCAAGCCGCAGCCTTCTCAGAAAGCGCTGCAAGGCTGCTTAGGACAGAGCGGCTGTCGGCTCTGCAACACGGCAACAGCAAGGAGGAGAGAAGGGTCTCTCCATGTGGCCTCTGAGGAACTTTTATTGTTCCATGTTGTCCAGCCAGTTCCCAGAGGCAGAGAGACCGTGTGGTCAGGGAGCTTGGGGGGTTTTCTCAGGGCGCAAGGGCGGTACATGGGCAGAGTTGGGCTACAGGAACCGACAGGGAGAACCGGAGGGAGTGGCCAGGGCTAGAGACAGGAGGGGGGGGAACAGTGTGGAAATACAGCACCACAGTGGAGCTTCTCAGGAAGGGACTGTCAAAAACCTGCAAAGCTGAACATGGATTTATCCAAAAAAGTACTGAGCAGGCAGAAGTGTCTATCGGCTTGGACAATGGCTGATGAGGACCTTCAAAGTAGTCAAGAGGGGTATTATTAATAAGGGACACAGAACTTGGCACCTGAAGTGACAATTAAGTGCTGACATCCCTACAGACACTTATTTTTGGCCAGGGAATTGTTTCTTTTGAAAAGCACAAGCACATTCCAGCCAAAGCTGTTGTTGGACAGAGCACCTCACCCCCATACCTGTTTTACCTCAGAAATACCAATACACTGCAGTTCCAGAAGAGTCAAGGGATGTAAATGAGTCTGTACTACCATCCTTATCTGGCCCAAACCCTTACAGGTTCTGTTTCAACAGCGCCTACATCAGCTCTGCAGGGGTGGCAGAGATGCCAAGCTTAGCCTAAGGGATCAGACTGGTGTGACTCCATACCACAGCGGTGTTTTTGGTATTAGCAAATAGAGAAAGGCCAATCAAAACCCGAACTTTGGTCTCAGATCTGGGGAACTGAGTTGCAAATCAGGGTCGTGCCTGGCATTTGACCCCTTTGGCATTTACTCCTTTGTTCTCTAACATTGAGATGAGTGTTTTCCTTGCTAAGAAAAAATTTTGGGGGGGCTGTTCTGATCTGTCTTCCCCTATTGGTTGCTCTGCTTTCTTTCTTTCTTTTTCACCACAGAAAGCATGGCAAACTGAAGCTGTTAGTGCAATTGAGGCCCCCACCAGGGAAAAAGCTTCTAAGTGGGGCTGCTGGGAGAAGGATCCTCTATCTATCAAGGCATAAGTGATTTGGTACTCAAATACCCATTCTACAGCACTTTGCTCTTCCTTCAGCTGGATCTGAGCCCCAAGGCAACCACTACCTCTTGTGTGTAACGGCAAGACAGGACATGGAGCTGAGGGAAAAGTGTTACGGTAGAAGCAGATGCTCAGAAATGAGGTGATGCCTCTTGAGATGTTTGGTTTGGGTAACTTTAAGTTTTGCCATGTAACTGCATCTCTATGCACTGAAATACCTCCAGTAGACATTCCCTATAGATTCAAATGTCTAAGGACAACTGTCATGGCTGTGAGAACACTAATTTTGCAAGCTCTTTATTCCTCTGAGTCTTCCCTCTGCCCAAGGTGAGCTCTGCAAGGGTGCAGCTGTGTAACAACAGGGATCACACTGCTGGGAAGACAGCCAAAGTGTGAGAATGAGCTGGGAGACACCTGACTGGGAACCCTGGCTTGGCTTGGAGCCACATTTATGTTCTCCCTCGGTCCTTGGCCAAGCCACATTGTGTCTACATCTGCCCAGCCTTATACCCTGCTAATCCCAACATGGACTTGCTGACATGACCTCCTGGCTTCACCTTGGACCTGCAGCTTTTGTGGGCTCGTTTGGGGGTGGGACTGAGGCCTAACCTAGTCAGCAGAGCTGCTCTGCTTTCCTTTGTCCAGGTGCCACGTGAGGGCACAGCTCCTGCCGTGTGGGGCAGCCAGCTTCTTTTGCTCCCTGGCACTGGGCCTCTCCTTCCCCTGTGGGTTAAGCATCCACACAGACTGCTGTAATCCAGGTTCTAGGTCTCTCAGAAAATGCCTTTTTGTTTCTTTTCCTGGGAATTTCTCACTGAAATTTTCCTGGGAAACATGCTGTTGCAAGTCAATAAGGAGCAGTGCCAGAGATTCCATCCCAATGGAAAGCATTTGAACATTCAGGGTAACATGTTGTCTAGCATTTCATATCTGTTGGTGGTTTTGATCTGCAGTAGAATTCAGTTCCTTTTGGCCCATCTATCTTGAGTAAAAATCAGCAAATGGACTGATGAACATCACGGATCAGGCACAAAGCAAAGCCTCTTGGTGCAAGTTTATCCAACTCAAACATGCCAGTGCAAAAATTCTACCAGGTGGTCCCCTCTTGGGAGGAGTGGGAGTGGCTTTTGTCAGCATTCTCCTGATACGCAACTAAATTGTACCAGATTCCTTCCACTCTACCAAGAAAATAAACTTTACCCTTCCTTATTGCTCTTACGGGGCAGAGTTTCCTCATTTCGTAAGACTATAAGCAAACAAGGAAATCTCTGTTAGATGAGAATTCAGGTGAACTGCCTCTTCACCTCCAGTAACACTGATAAAAATCTGCTAAATGCCCCTCCAGTGGAGCCAGGGTCCCTTTACTCACTGCTCTGGCTCCAGGCTCATTGCTGTGTCCCACATTCTGGTTACTGGCCTGGGCATCTTGCTCCAGAGTCCTTAGGGTGCAGGAGCATTTGGGACTCTTTAGCAACCTCCCACCTGCTTAGCATAGAACTGTAAAAAGAAAAAGTTGTTTTATGAACCAAAGAAGTAAGGAATTTTTCCCCAGCTTTCTATCCAACACCTTCTACTGCAAGATATTGGAGTCCCACCACATTCCCTATGACACTCACCATAGCAACAGTCAAGCCCCCTCACCTTCCCTAGACTCTGCTCTAGTCCTCCTGTGTCCTCTCTAAGGCTCTGTTCCCACTTCTCTCCTGTATTTCCAACAGACCTATCCCTTACCTCCCAATGGTGCTTCCAATTCATTTCTGTACTTTCCATCCCCTTCTAACACCATCACTCAACTCACATGACTCCTGGCTGGCTCTGTCTGGTTGCTGGCCTGACAACTATCTTCACCATGTAGCTGGCAATCACTTCACTGTGTTTGACTATCTGGACAGCTTTACCAGCTGCTAAGCAGCCAAATGAAACATATTTGTCCTTTAGGTGTTTGTTCTTTAGCCCAGCCCTCTAGAGGAAACTTGTAGGTATTTATTAACTTGGAGATTACAAGAAATGGCAAAATGTCAGTGTGGTGGTGCATCCCCCACTCCCTCTCGGGGTTCACCATGGTCTCAGAAATGCTCATTAGGCCTCAGCCTTGATGGACAGCTTCTGGGCTGAGCTTCTCATGAGCTGATCAGAAACACTATCTGCTCCCAGGAACTCGGAGCTGGCTAAGGAGCCCTGGTTTGTAACAGCCTTGGGAACTTATTTTTCTTACCTGAATAACCACCCAGGTGGAACATTTTTGGTTTTGAACTTTCAAACAAAGTTACTGACACAAATTGTGACCAGGATGGGAAATTACTGTGACCAAAGCCGAGTCTGTTGTGACTCTCTAAGCAGTGGTCCAAAGTGAGACCCTCTGGGCTCTCCTGGACTGCAGCAGGCTGAGACCAGCACCTCCTTCTCTGAGCCACACAGCTCCCAGGTTGGATATACTCGGGGGACCACAGCTGAATGACAATGAGGGATCCTGGGCTGAGATCCCCACTCCTTGAGACTCAACCCTTCACCCGCTGAGAAGGTGCAAAGGCATCCGGCATCAGTACTTCCCTGAATTCAGGAAATTTTCACAGGTATGTACCTTGTATACCCTCCTTTAGGTCTGCATGTGTGTGAATATGCAAATGCACTACGCATGTAGTTAGATGCCTATGCACTTCAGATTTGTAAGTACGTTAGGCCTGTGAGTTACTGTTGTGTCTGCAGTAAATTTCACATGAATCATTTGTTAAATTATTGAGATTAAGCTGTAGTCTAGGTGCTGTTCAATTTCAGTGCTGTTAAACCTTTAGGCCTAAACTGTTGGTCAAGTCTGGGGTGTAGTTTAGCAAGGGGATCTACTCTGAACCTTTTGACTCAACAGGAAGGTCTTCCTTAGTCCTTTTTATCCTTACCCTTTCCTATTCTCACACTTTCCCCCACAAAGACTCCCCAACAGCCTCCATGTAGATAATTTTTGGATGAATTTCAGGTTTAGATTGATTGATTTTCAATTCTAGTTTGCTTTTTCTCTGTGTGCTTTAACCATCCAGTAAGTAGGACAGTGAACCTTGCCAACAAACTTTGTCAACTTTTACTTTTTTATTAAATCTGCTTTTGCCAATACCTTTAGTGGTGATTCGTTAAGAGACCTTAAAACACTCATTCACCACACTCTGCCCTTCAGAGAAACTGTGAGATCAGCCTAAAAAATGAGAGAAGAAGTTAAGAAGTATCACAATACACAAAGCTAGAAATGTGTTTTCTTCTCCCAATGCACATGGGATTGTCTCTTACAAGTGCCATAGATATGTGGCCAGAGGACTTTTGTGGCAATATTTTCTATTTTTCAACAGCCGAAAGACTACTTCTTGTCCCAGAGCATGGAAGGAAAGCAAAGAAGATTTTGATTTAATAATAAAATAGGACTGGCTGCTGGACCTAGGGGTCAGAAGGAACATGTGATGTTCTCATTTATGTCTGCAAATGAGAAAAAAAGATCAGATTCACACAAAAAACCTGCCTTTCATATGGAATTTTACCAAATACAAAGGTTTCTGTATAGCCAGAAGTTTGTGCTTTGCCTACACATTTTCTATGCAAAAGAGTAATTGCCTTGATGAATCAATGGACTATATATGTGTGTATATGCATGTATGTGTATATATATATGTATATATATATGTATTTATTTATACAATACGGACTCTTTGCAAGCTGGAATTCATAAATCCTTTGGGAATTTGCCTTTCTTTGGGTTTCATTACTTCTAGTCATCCATGTGGTGCCTCCAAAGCTCCCATGGAGGGATCTGACCTTCATGGACATTTGGTGTGGTGGGCATTTGGGGCAGAGGGGTGACTGGAAAGCAGCTATGTGACCAACATGCTCTTTACCAATAACCAGCATGATCCACAAACATGTTCTGACTGGGTCAAAAGGTCTCTTTTCACTGGAAAAGGATATGCAAATCTATGAACTAAATATATATGCAATGCCGTGACATGTATTTCAGTCAGTGTGTTATAAATGGGAATCAGACGTGGTTGTGCAGCCCGTATTCTTTCACCTTGGAGTCCCTCACAAATAGCCAATCCCTTCTTCTTCACTTTCATAAGCCTGGAAAACACTGTGGAGGACCTGCCCAAGGTATTGTACCTTAATCTCATAGATGACATTTGTTGTTAGAGCAAGGATTTTAAAGGCACGCCTTCCTAGGCAAGTTCATTTTCTCAAACTTGCCTATGCAAGCCTTCTTCTCTCCTGTAAATAAATCAAGAGCTAAGTAAATATGAGTACTGAGTGAAAGCACATGAGATCATAAGAAAGGGCAGTATACACTTAGTCTATCTCCCCACTTTTGTGCCTGTCACGGGGACAAGATTAGAAGAAGAGCTCCTGGAACTCTCTCCCTACACCCTCCCACCCTTTGCCCCAGGAGAACACCATTTCTTCTGATCATAGTTGAACACATCAACTTCCCCACCATGTTAGACTATGTGCCACATCAATCAGACTTCAAAAGAAAGGTCGTGGCCCTGAAAGCAATCCCCGCTGAGTTCTTCATGTGTGTGAGGTGCTCCCATGCCAAAGTCTGTGCACTACTGGGGCTTTAACACTTCGAGAGCTTCCCTGCCCTGCCCTGCCCAGAACCTGCAGGTTCTGCTTGACTCCAGCACTAGGAAGTATCCTCTTCCCTCCATCTCCATGTGTTCTGTCCATCTCACTTGTGGCACCTCCTGGATGATGACAATATTCTTCCATCTCCTTCTACTGGTGTCTGCTCTTGCACACATCGTGTCTAGCCTGACCATTGTCCCTTTGACATGTCAGGACCAGGACCATTCCTGGTGAACCTATCCTGTCCCATCTATATATCTTCAGCTACTACTTGTCCCATTCTTTTGGAGCTCTGGGTCTGTACATCCTCAACACAAATGTCCCTCCTGACTGCTGGGTTTCTCTGTGTTGTTACTATTAATTCCAGTAATTACTTTTATGAGCAGATAATTACAATAATAAGTGGGAATTCTACAGCACACTGCATTGTATGGTGTCTTCAAGCCCCATGTTATGTAGGATACAGCTTTGCAGAGCTCTCCACACCCAAACATCTTGGGTGATGATCACTTCTTGGTCATGCACCATGAAAAAAGCATTTCCTTCATTGTCCATTGTCAGATGAAACGATGGGAAAATAGGCCATTGCCTGCACCCATCCATTTGAAACAGGGCCCAGCTAACCCAGAGGAAGCTGCTTGAAGTTTCAGAAAGGGATTGGGTAGGTTGTGCTTTGTGGGAAGGGGCGCAGAAATCCCTGGAGGAATTACCGCATGTATTCTGCTAGGGAAATCCAACAATCGCATGAGCACAAAGGCTACCAGTAACAGGCGTTTTCCACTTCCTTGATTGGCTTTCACAGAAGCTCAACGAGTTCTCCATCGTTCTCTAGGAGTCCCTGCTTTGGCCTGGGCCTCTGCACTGGGATTTTCCTATCAGCTATGAAGTCCCTTGGTTGCCTATTGTCAATAACTGCTTTTAGCAGACAAAGCTTTATATAACCTCAGACAAAACATGTTGTTAAAACCACAGTCCAGTGAGGCAGCTGGAGCTCTAATGTAATAATAAAAGAGCTCCAGCAAGTCTAAAGGCTGAAAGAGTAGGTCCTTCATTAAGGATGTCAGGTAACTGTATCTCTATCTAAGCCAAATAATGAAGAAAAATGAAGGAAAGCAGCCAGCTGTGATACAAGTATGTCAAGGATTAGTGAATCACAAGGAGGTTTACATGTATGATTGATTACTGGGATTATGAAAAATAGGGACCTTTGCTTTTAAATTAAATTTCTCAGCTTCAGTTTCCCACATTTGCTTTGTCTGTGCCTTTTTTCCCTAGAAGATTAAATATCCATTTAACTTTTTGGGCATTCTCAACTAGATGGTTACATTACACATTATTGTAGTGATTCTCCTGCTATGATGAAATTCATACAAGCGTGGTAACTAGCCTAAAAAAAATCCTAATTATAAACCCAAGTCACTTCAACCTAAAAGAAACCCATAAAGCTGAGCGATGGCAGTACAACTGAAGTACTCTGAATACCCAAATTGGTTGTTCTGTCACTGCAATGAATTCCTGGTGCTTCAGGAAAAAAGTCATCTTCAGAGACCTTGTTCATGAACATAAATAGTTTCAGTTGACCACTGGCTGCAGGAAGAGAGTCCAGGGCATGTCGCTCCTTTTGGTGTGAGACCATGCAGCCTTCAGCACTAGAGTCAGTTCTAAATATATTTCTCAAGTCAGATGTATAATGAGACATTTCATTACTTCCTTCCTTCTCAGCACATTACGACAAAGTGAGCCAGGATTTGCTCTTCCCAGTATGAGCAAAGGTTAATTCTTTGCCATCTGCCAGGATCACCAGAACAACTGAAATATCCCTTGATTGTCCACGTGCATATTAGAGCGTTGCAAGCCATGACTTTCCTTGATGACGGGACAAGCTGGTGATAAAGAAAATGCCTGCTATATCTTCCTTCTAGTGACCCATGCCATTAGTGATTTATATTGGATATAGGTAGTGAGATGCCCCAGATACAGAGGTTGCTGCTAAATAGAAGGCAATATTGATCACACTCATTAATCAAAAGCAGATAAAGACAGGGTGTATTGCCCAGACTCCCTCTCCATCTCTTTCTCTGGAAGGAGTTCTCTGTTGCTAGAAAAAAGTATAGGTCAGTGAGCATGTGGGTGAGGTGTATTCATCATTGAAATTTCAAAATGTTCCTTCTTGCTTTTGCAGCATGAACTGAATCACATAGAGTAACTTAAAAGTGATCCTGAGTGGGGATATCAGGTTGATAAAATAAATACTTGCTGTGTCCAGAAAGAATTCTATTATCTGTAGAATCTGGAGTCCTGGATACAATTTTCCATCTGAAGACATCCTCAGAAATATGGTCCAGATACATCCCGGTCAGACCCTGAGACACAGAGGCACGAGCTGTTCTCAGCTGCTTGTACAGTCAACAGGTAGAAGCTGATACCTCTCATCAGAGATAGCACCTGGACCAGAGATGCCATGGGCCATCTGATGGGTTGATGTTGGGCCATGGGGCTGCAGTTACCTTGCAAGAACATCAGAGATGGTGTGAAGCCAGGAGAGACAACAGCAAGGAACACATTGTCCAGGGAAGTGGTGGAGGGACTTAAAAGACATGGATGTGGTGCTTAGGGACGTGGTTTAGCAGTGGGCTTGGCAATGCAGCATTAATGGTTGGACTCCATGATCATAGAGGTCTTTTCCAACCAAAACTCTTCTATGATTCTGTGACTCCAAGGAAGCCATTACAGTGTCTTTCATTTATCAGCATAACTAGGACTGAGCTTTGGGGCACCATCCTCACCTTCCAGGGGTGCAGTCATTTGGCTAATGCTTGAAAAACCCACTTTGGGAGCCCAAACTGGAGGCAAAATGACCCGCAGAGCACAGTTTATGGGCTATTCCAGGAACAGTTGTTCTTCTGGATGCATGAACCAGCCCAGATTTCTTCTGCACCTTGACAAGGAGCCCTTGTGGCACAGCTGCATTGCTGAGGTGTTGCTGAACACATGCTCCATGTGGAATGGCTCTTCTATATTAATTTGCAGAGTATCTCAGCACCTCTTGGCATGAAAAGTACGATTGCAGAAAGTCCGAAGAGCACCTGTAGGCTCAAGATCATTCAGTATAGTGACAACTGAGACTCTCAGAACAGTTTACCCTGGGTTAAAAAAAAAAAAAAAAAATTTTACTTGCACACCCCTGATGACCAGAAAAGTGTTCTGCTCATCTTGAAATCACACTGCCCAGCAGCTCTGTTAGCACCCCCACCCAAGTGTCCCTTACATCCACTTTCCCCCCAACGGCAGGAAATCGCTTAGAAAATATTTCCAGGTTCCTTCCTGGCCAGAGGTCACCTCCGTGTTTCGGAGCAGCAGGAATCACCATGTTCTCTGACACAACAAACGGAGGAGGAAGATCTGTCCTGCCCTTTCAAGCTTGTGCTTTTTAGCTGCAACTCCACCCTGCGCTGGTGGAGAAGGGATCAGTTCCCACTGATCGCAGGAAAGGGAGGTCACGGGGTTTGCTTGATTAAATCACCACAAGCCAAAAGGTTCTTTCGCTCACTGAGAATTGCTCACGGGCTGTTTAATTTGTTCTGAAAACAAAAGCAAAACAAAAAAACAAACCCCAAGCCCAACAAGCAACAGCACACACGGAAAAGCAGGTGTGTCTCGAGATCCTGGAAAAACAAAGGGCAGGGGCTGAGGCAGGAGGTGACACTTGGATGGGAAGTTTCCATCCCAGTACAAGAGGACAAGTTTGGAAAAGACTCGGACAGGACCAGCACTTGTTGTCCTACAGGTATGGATGCTGTGTGTGAAATGTGGCATTGGTTTAACATTTTGAGGTGGGTAAGGGTGCCTTGAAGGAATTTTTCGGGCCAGATTCTGACAGTGTGGTGCAAGCTTTGCATCACCAGTAAACCTGCTGCGGGTTTCTGCCAGGGGAACTGCTGTCAGCACGTGTTTCATTCTGTGGTGATTAGTTGGCAGCTTTCTGTAGGATGCTTTTGGCTGTTCAGGGTATTAATTAAGCCATTCAAGCTCTGACAAAGTGCTACTGCCTGTTCGCTTGGCTAGTGAATGCTAATAGAGGCTATGATTGCTTTCGTTTAAGCTCGGGGCTGCAGAGGTAAAGAGGGACGTGCACAGAAATGCTGTGCTAATCCTCATTGCATTTATTACCTCCTTATTAAGTCGTGCTGCAGAGTTTCGGAGAAAAAAGTCAACTGCAATAGCATTTAGAATTTTTTCCACTTTGTTTTGTTTGTACTGTGTTTGTTCCACTTTGTACTTAAGAGTGGCTGGAATTTGCAATGCAGATGCAGGCACTGTGTTTTTGTTAGCTGTATAGAACGGTGGGTTTCTTTAAGGGCAATCTCCCTTCAGTTTCATATTAGGTGAAACTTTCTGACAGGGGAGAGGGACTTGGAGCACCCACAGCCACAGGTTGAGAAACTTCTGTATACTGTCTTTGAGCATCACATTTATCTTGTTTCCATTCTTTTCTATGTGTGTTGTCAGCTGCTTAAATGAAAGCCAGTTTTATGGTGGTGTGTTGGAGTGCTGCTGCCAGTGCTCAGTGTCAGGGGGATGCAGGGAGGCTTTCTGATGCTTTCACCTCCACTGATGTCTATATCCCCAAAAGTTCTGCTCCATTTCCAAACATCCCTGGTGCAGCACTATCCACTTTGCTTAAATGATCATGATTCAGAAAAAAGCAGAGCTGCGGTGTGACCTGTACAACCTTGTTTCTCTCTCTGCATCATGGAAAAGCAACGCTCACCTACGTGCACAAGGAGCTTTTGGATTTGGGGGAGAAAGGTGTTATTGTTTGAAAGCTGTAACTCACACTTTCAGTGACAGTTTTAGGAGGCAATGAGCTTGTGACAAGCAAGGGAATAGCAAGGGAAAGGATGTGAATTTGAAAGCCTGAGGCTCCATTTCTCCTGCTTCTATCACTTGCTGTTGCATGAAGAAAATGGTATTTCACAACCCATAGATTTTCCTCTCACCTAGAAAATTCCTCATCTATTTCTGTCACTTAACCTGTCCAGTGATGTTTGGCAACATTGCAGAATTAAGTGATATTTAAAGAAATTTAGGGGGAAATCTTTAGCACCTGGGTAGCAGTGACACTTGACTGAAGTCAGTGATGGGTCAGGCAGCTCAGCAGGAACCTGCTGTGACATCTCTCACTGTTTAACTTCCCTAGATTCGTCTGAGTTTGCCTCCGGTGATCCAGATTTAAAAAACAAACAAAGAGAACATGCGTAGGCACTGAGAAGATATCTTTGTCCTGATCTTCTTGGTTATTTTTATTTTTTTAACACCTCTTAGTCAGGCTTAATAAAGCAGTTCTCCAACATCTGAATTGGAGACGTGGGAAATTCCTCAAACTAGGCAGAGCTTCCTCTCATTGTTATAACACAAAAGACCAGGGCAGCCTTTACTAGAGTTCCTTTTTTTAACCCATTCACTTGACCAAGAAACGTACCTGCTGCTGCCACCGCTCCGGGCTGTGATTCACAGTTTGCCAGAAGACAGCGGACAAGCATGGAAGTGAATTGCATTATCCCTGAGGACATCATTATTTTGGGGTTGTATTGCACTTGAAACTGAAATGGTTTGCTGCTGGAATTAATCTCAGCCTTGTGCAAGAATCATGGCTTTTTAAGACCAAATGGGATGAATCTACAGTAAAACCCAACTCCTTGCAGAAAACCATTTCCAGTTTTCCTTGAAACAGTTTCTTAGGACCATGATCTGCAAAAGGGGTTCAATTGCCATTCCTGAGCAGACCCACCACAATTGCATGCTTATAGAGTTTATTTCTCAAATGATCCTGCACGTGGCTCAGCCTGCCTGGGGACAGTTACCGCCCATGGGTTAATCTGATCCAGCACCTGCCCTGCTGGTAAGGGAGCAGTAGCTCGTCCCCCTTATCTTTGCTGGGCAGCATCCTGACAGGACTGAGCCAGCACTGGGTGAGGGCAGGAACTGTGGGGCTGTGATAGTGGCCCTGAACAGGTTGTATTAGGAATGTGGATGAAATGGAATGCACAAGGTGGGTGTGCAGGAACAAGGAAAATGGGAAAGAGATAGCAAAAGAAGATTTGCAATGGCTTGTTTCTCTCTGATGGATGAATGATCGATTCCACGTTTGTTTGGCGGTTTTTTTCAGAGATCAGCTCCTGCGGAGCAGATAATTCACTGCAGCAGGTTGTCTAGTAATTACACTGCTATATTTGCATGTTATAATGCTGCACCAGTGGACTTCGTTAAGGAGTTTTTGACTACATTTGCAGCCTATTCTGAGGGCTTATCTGCTGTTGATGGTGGCTTGGAAGAGCTTTCACTCTGACACCCATCCCATGACATGACACGGATGTTGTAGCCTTAATCCACCACCTCTGCACACAGTTTATCTCTTTTGTACAAAATTCAGTTTATTCCTGTGGAAGCCTGCAACGAATTCTGCCCCAAAGTGCTCCCCTCTCCATCATAACTCCCATCTGAGCAATCCAAACAAGATGGGTGTGCTGGGTCTGGCTAGGATCGAATTAACTTTCTTCATGCAGTGCTGTGTTTTCTGTTTGTGGCTGAAAAAGTATTGATACTAAACCAACGCTTTGGCTGTTGCTGAGCAGGGCTTGCAGAGCATCAAGGCTTTCGCTTTTTTTCCACTGACTCTGTTGTGGGTGGGATGAGGGTTGAGAGGGATTACAACAGGGAAACCTGATTTGAATTCACAAAAAGGATGTTTCAAACCATATAACATCATTTTCAGCAACAAAAAAAAATAGTGGTGGAAGTCAGGGTTGTCTTCCAAACCAGCCATTGCTTGGACATTTTCTGGGTGTACATCTGCTTGCGGGAGGTAGTGAAGGATCACTTTCACATCACTTTTTTTTCTTTCCACTTTCTTTCTCTTATTAACCTTTATTTATCTCAATCCACTAGTTTTTGCACTTTTTCTCATCCTATTCTCTTCTCCACCCTTCTGACAGGTGGGCAGTGAGTGGCTGTGTGTGTGCTTAGCTTCAGACCAGGGTCAGCCCATGACAACAGGATTTCTAGCTCACCCTTCAGACACCTTCCAGTGGACAACTTTTGAATAAACAGTTTTTTCCCAGCCCAGGAAAAAAAACCTTTAAACTCTCTTGTGTCATCTCCATCGGCTGATTTACACAAAGTAATACTTGTTTCAGGAAGACCTCAAAGGTCACCTAATATCGACCATTCCTGGCACTGAATTCCTCCATTCTGGATGAAAAGGGAGTCACATCTCATTTGCCTTCTAGGTACTTCCACAAGTCTTGCTTTATCAGATCATTAGTGCAATCAGTGATGGGTTTTTCCTGCCCCAGGGTCTCTCTAAGCACCCTGTGAAGCAGAGACAGCAAATATCACCCTTGTTTGGCAGCACAGAACTGAGGCACAGAGATAGCCAGGGTCTGCTTACAAGGTTGGCTGCTGCCAACCCAGGGTCTGCTTAAACACCTCAACAGGAGCGAAAATGCTGTGGCAGCCAGGTTTGAGGGTGCTGGTGAGCAGCAGAGCTGTATGCATTCCCTATTTAAATCTTAATATGAAATATTAATTTCCAAATGCCTTCCCTCAAAACATAATAGAGTTGTGATTGAGTATGTAATTTACTGTCCTCGGAAATTCCTCAAAATGACCGAGCTTCCCCCAATTGTTCATGCACAGAGGAAAAGCTCTACTAGAGTTCCTGCTTTGGCTCAACCCTGTGAGCACAGGCTTGGCCGTCCATGACCACCAGGCTGAGTGTGTGAAAGCCATCTTCATTCCAAAGATGTCCCTACATGCCTTATGACAGGCTATTCACAGTATGCCCCTTGCTCCTGAAATTGTTTTACTGTGCCTTCTTGAGAGAGAAATTCTCTAAATTCCTGCACAGTATCCCCAAAATTTGGGTTGGTTGATCCTAGGTCTGAGATCCCAGCTAAGCCTGTGCATGCCTCAAGTATCTCTGTCAATAAAACAGGACTGATGGCACTTCCTTCCTTCCTCTTGTTATCCATCCTGTTTCGAGTCTGTGGCTTAAAAAGTTCAACAGCTGTTCATAACCACTGTCCCTTACTGCATTTAGGATACACAACATGTTAAAATCATGGAGTCGCAGAATGCTTTGGGTTGGAAGGGACCTTAAAGCTGATCTCATTCCAACCCTTTCCATGGGCAGGGACACTTCCACTAGACCAGGTTTGCTCCAAGCCCCATCCAGCTTGGCTTTGGACACTTCCAGGGACTGGGCAGCCACAGTTTCTCTGGGCAGCCTGTGCCAGGGCCTCGCCACCCTCACAGGAAATAATTTCTTCCTAATAATTAATCTAAACCTGCCATCTGTTAGTTTAAAGCCATCCCCTCCTTGTCCTGTCACTCCAGCCCTTTTGTAGGTCCTTTAGGTACTGGAAGGAGCTCTAAGGCTCCCTTGAAGCCTTGTCTTCTCCAGGCTGAACAGCCCCAGATCTCTCAGCTGGTCCTTATAGGGGAGATGTTCTGTGTTATTATTGAAAATCTGCTTTAAAAGCCACCTGCTCTTTTCCTAAACACCTTGTTTCTGGACAGCCTTGCAATGATTGTTCCAGCACTGTTCCAGCATGATAGTACCAACTTGGCAAGTGCTTAATCCATCTGACAGCAGTTAATGGAAGCTTCTCTTGTCCTTAATGTAAGTACAGGTGCTTTTGAGGGTGTTGAAGCAAAGGAGGTTCCTACTGAAGTAAGGCCTAGATTGCCTGTAGAGTCAGCAGAGAGAAACACATAGGCCGCAGAAAACTTCTTGTGAGAGGGGCCACCAAAGTTCAGCACCAACCTCATCCCATTGACCTGCGGGATGGTAGAGCTGGAGTGGAGCTGGAGAACCTTCCTGTTCTTGAAATGTGCACTTTATTTTAGGCCATGCTAGAATTAGGAGAAACTGTCACAGCAACAGGGCAGGGTGAGTTAACCCTGAGGCCATCAGTCAGGGTACGGCTCACCTCCATGGGCCCGAACTCTCCTTTTCTCCCTAAACAAGGCAGCCCAGGCTGTGCTGCTGACTGGGAACAGCCCCTGGCCCACACTGTTCTTTGAAGGATTTCTGTGAGTCTTGGCACTAGCATTGGCTGAGACGAGCAACATGGTAACTATGGGCTAGGCCTCCTAAAACAAGGCAGAAAGAGACCTCAGCAGTTCGTCTACTCAGGCCCTACATCTCATGGCAGGTGTTTGTTTAAGCTCTGCAAAGGCACCCTTGGCTGGAGAAATGCCATTTCTTGGTGTTGTATCTAATGAGAAAACCTGCCATCATGCATAACTTGTCTTTGCATTGCTGTGTTTTTATGCCATGTGAACCCAAAAAGTACCACAGGAGTTCACAAGTCTGGATCATCCCTGGTCTCAGTCTGAAGTGTGATATAATTTTGAACAAGGATAAGCATGTCTGAAGTCTACCATTCCTTAAAGTCTTCTGAACATTAGTAAAACAAACTAGTCCCATCTGTGTTGATGATACTGTGGCTTGATCTCACACCTAATGCCAGTGTTCAAGATATAAGAGCTCTGATAATTTTGAAAATATTATAGACAGGTGTAGCCTTCCAAGAAGTTAAATAGTAGCACTATTTAGCCATTCTGAGTTGTCCTGTGCTCTGGAAGACAGATCAGTACAAAAATAGTAAGGCTGGAAATGAAATCAGTGGAACAAAATAGAAACAATTTTTTTCTCTCAGGCTTTATCATTAGAGAAGGGATTTAAGAGATATGGACAACAGAGACCTGCCTTCACTGGTTTGAGGGATTGCCCTCCATTTATATGACTCTTTGTGCAAAAGGTGGACGCTATTTAGTACTTCCACCTTTTTGTTGCTAGGTGTGACAAGCCTGGCCCTCAGACAGGAAACTCCCTTTGTCCAGAGCGGGATTATACAAACTCCAAAAGGCTGACACCTACACAACTTACAGGAGCTTCCTACACAGCCAGCTGCACTCGCAGTAGTAACAGGAAAAAAATCAAGAGGTTAATAAAATGAAATGAGCAGGAAGCATGCAGTCATCAGACTTTCTAGTACTTCAGTCTATAGAAGTAACCCATGTCTGGCCTGACTCAGGGACCCAATCCAAAACTCAGTGCAGCCCATGGAAATTCCACTGCAACAGATATGGTTAGACCTCACTCTTCACTACATTGATATGGAAGTACCTGGCAAGTTCCTCCTTCCTGGTAGTACCACAGTGCTGAGCTTCAAATATCTTGTTGTGTTATTTCTACTTGTGAATTAGGCCTGCACGCCACTGCAGATGCTCCAAAAAGCACAAGGAGAAGAAGGGAAAGTTCATGGCTACATCCCTTCTCTCATCCCAATCGTCAGAGGTGAGCTGGCGTGTGCTTTTCCACAGGCTTTCCAAACATGTGGTACCCAGCTGCATACAAAGAGCTGAAATAGGAGGGTGGAGTTCATTGTTCAGGGATTATTTTTTCTTTTTTCTTTGTTCGTTCTCTACAAAACTCCAACATGGAAGTCAAGCAGGAGGCTTTAGCTGGAGTAGAGAAAAACCTGAGTGGAAGTGAGAAAGAACTGCCAGGAAGAAGACAAGAAATGGACAGGGCATCTTTTTCCAGTAAAGTGTGATTTAAATGCCCTTTCACTTTGGTTTCAGCTATCACTGTTTTCAGCCAGGCATATTAACATGCCACGTGGCATGGGGAACATTCATCCCTTCACTTATGAGTTCCATGACATCTGTTTGCACAAAACTAACAAAAATAAGAATAACCCCTCTATTCCCCTGGAAAACAAAACCTTTGCTCATGTCCTAGAGATCCCTGAGCATCCCATCAAACTCAGCCCCCTGCACCATGCTAGCTCCACAGAGCTGGAATAATACAGTTCCACAAACATCACAGAGAAAGCATGCCACAGCCTGTTTATTGCCTGTTTGAATCCTTATCACCAACCAATTCAGTTTTGTGTCCTTGATTAATTTCTGTTTATTTTATTTTTGTTCTCATTCAGATGTGTTATCTAAGGTCAGTGCAACTTCCCCTGTCCCCCCTTTCCCTTTCAGCCAAGTCTCCCATGAAATATTGTTGTGCCTGGGTGTGTGTTTCTTAAAGTCATTGTGTGTTTTCTGTCTGAAACAAACATTGTCTGATCATCCAACTTATTACGCACTACCCAAAGGTCATGCTTTATGCAGAGAAAGGAAAGCTCTTCTGTTGTGGCTGAGGAATAACAAACTGGACAGGCACTGAAAACAAGGCTTTCGCCCCAGAGTTCAAGACTCTGGAAAAATGTTCCATAGCTGTTTGCAAATGCTAACCAAGGTTCAGCTGCTTTAGGGTACTGGGCAGCCATGGAGCCAAACTGTCCTGTGCCAGCTGCAGATCTCTCCCTTCATACCTTCTAACCTGCAGCAGCTTCTGGTTCCTCTCTCCAGGCATCCTTCACCTCCACAGATCTTACAGCCTTTCATCCAAAATACCTAAAGGGAGGCAGAGTTGCTTAGGCCACAGGAAAATGCTGGCATGGGGGTAACTGAGCTTAACTAACTGTTTTTAAAAAAAATACAGCTAAATTGGAAAGATGTAGAACAAGTACCAAAGAGGCAGGAGAACTGCTGTGCTAAAATGGCATAGTACTCTTCAGCCTCAACAACTGATGGGGAATGTGAAAGTGACATATGTGGCACAAGGCCATGTAAAAAATTTGTCCTATCTAGTTTGACAACTTGACCCTCACGAGTGGTAGATTCAAAGCAAGCAAAGGAATTCAGACCTCTTTGCTCCTGCAAATTATGGATTCTGGACACTCTCATAGGTTTTCTTATAATTTACTTCATTTGTGTCAGCTTAATAGGCCATTAGGGCTGTTAAACACCAATGACCTGCCTTTGCCTCAAGAAATCCCTGTAGCTCTTGATAGCCAGAAATGGAAAGAAAATTCTGAAGATGTGCTGCTGCAAACTTACTTCATTTTTGTAAAGCTCTTCCCAAGGGCCTCTGCTATAGCTCTTGTTGGATAAGAACCACCTGGGCTAGAGAATGCTTGGATCCACCCAATCTGTTCATGACATTAAACAACCAGAGCCCATTTGAAAGGATGGAGAATGGTCTCTCAGTGTGAACAAAGGAGTAAAAGCACAGAATTAAAGGCTTTTACAATGAGGCTTTAAAGCAGAATATGGCTGCCTGACTACACAGGGGGCTCTTGGCCTCAGTGACCCAGGACATGTCTTACAGCCTGAGGAGAGGGCCAAGAGCTGAGGCTGGGGACTAATACCCCCCTCACAAAGAACTGCTGGTTGAAGATGTGTTGCACCTGCAATGTTGTTTGTTTTCTTCTTGCTGCTGATGCCAAAGTTGTATTCATCTCCCTTTTGGCACAAGAGGGACCACTTTCCCAGACATAGCATGTAGAAAGGTTTCAGCCAACAGGAAGAAAATACCTTTTGTTGGATGGCTGCATGGGGAGTGATAACTCTGCGTCTTCTGAAACAGAAATGCTTGTTTCCGCTTCTGCATTTAAAACCCCTTAGCAAGGAAGCCACTTCAGGGTGGGTGTATCTTTAGGTCCCCTCATCAGTTATTTTTAGACATTGACAAGATCCCCCTGTGCCTTTCCTTTTCCAGTCTAAGCAGCTCTCTCAGCCTCTCCTGGTATAACAGATGCTCCAGCTCCTTAATCATCTTCATGGCCCTTTGCTGGACTCACTCCAGTGTGTCGCTCATGTACTGGGGAGCTTAGGAACTGGACACTGTGCTTAAGATGCATCCGGAACCAGGAAATCGTATTTTTCTTAAGTCTTAACATCAAATGAGAAGTGTTGTCACAAAGATTCTAGAAAGAAGACATGACTGGCAGGATAAGAAAGGCTTCCAAATGTGTCTGCCTGTCAGAGACAGAGTTGGCGAGTCAGACAGAAGGATAAGGTGGAGTAGGCCAGGTCCCTCTGGGTGAACTGAGGTTACCTGAGCTAAGGAACCCAAGTAACGAGCCACAGGTCTGAGAGAATGTCTATAGAAGTAGCCTGGAAACCAGAAATGAGCTACTAAGCCCTGCTGCAAGGGATTATACGGAATGCCAAGAGCATGTTATTTCCAGCTCTGGTAGAACCCAGGTGTCTGTATCATGCTACACTGGCAAGGCCATAGAAGCCATGAGCTACTACAGAATCACAGAACATGCTGAGTTGGAAGAGACCCCCAAGGATCACTGAGTCCAGCTCCCGGCCCTGCACAGGACCATACCCAAGAATCCTGTGGGCATCACCTCCCTGCCAAAAATGCCCTTCCTGTCCTAACACAGTGATGTGGCTGTAAGCGCAGGTGTATTGTCACCCAGTCCCTGGGGAGAGGCTGGCCAGAGGTCCAGCTTTGGTGTGGTGCCCTCCCAGAGGGGCCAGCTGTACAGCTGGCCAGCAACCAGGATGGTGTTCATGCCTCTCCAAATGTGCCGGACTGTTTCTCACCTTCCTCCTTCCCTGAGTTAATGCTTAGCCAGTAACTGTGGCAGTTGATGCTTATTCATGCAAGAATACCCTCACTGATCTGGCAGATTGCTGTTCTCCAGAGACAAGCAGTAAGTCCAACTGTGAACTGTGCCGGGAGGGCTAGGAAAACATTGCAGGGCTGGCTGGCACTGTCCAGAATGTGTTAAAAATGCTCACAGAAAGTTCTTTCAGCTGCTCTCAGAGCATTAGGAATGCCTGGAGAATGTGATAATTTGAACATTTAGCTGGGCAGTCTGTGCTCTCAGTCATCTGCTATTTCAGCTGCCATGCCCTGCAAACATGAGTCCTACAGAGCTGTTCTCTCCTTGCAGGAAGTCCTGTGTGGTCATGGTATGATTTGAGCCTGATCCTCAGATAGCTGGGGCTAAATTATTTTCATTTTCCGTGTAGATTATTTGGGTATGTAAAAAGGTCATCAACAATTCACAGGAAGGCTGATGGAGGAATAGAGGAATCTAAAGTCATAATCGTAGGTCAAAAGGAAAGATAAATACTGCATGAACAAAGATGGAAAATGTGAGCTGATGTAGAAAAAGGTGTGAACCAGAGCCCTCCTCTGAAAATGTTTTGGGGAAACCCTCAATAAGGCTGTAGATACAGTTTACCTCCTCTGTGCTTAAACCAGAATATTGTGCTGCAAAGGTCCAGAAAGGAATTCCTAAACTGTCTGAGGTAGAATCACAGACTGGAAAAGAACTCTAATATCATCAAGTCCAACCATTAACCCTACACTGCCAATCCACCACTAAACCATGTCCCTCAAGTCCACATGTACGCATCTTCTTAATACCTCCAGGGATGGTGATTCCAACACTGGCCAGGGCAGTCTCTTCCAGTGCTTGACCACCCCTTCCTTGAAGAAATTTTTCTAAATAGCCAATCTAAACATCCTGTGGTGCAATTTGAGGCAATTTCCTCTTGGTCTGTTCTTTGTTCCCTGGGAGAAGAGCCAGACCCCCACCTGGTTGTCAGATTCACCCTCCTGTCAGGGAGTTGTAGAGGATGAGAAGGTCCTCCCTGAGCCTCCTTCTCTCCAGGCTGAGCCCCCCCAGCTCCCTCAGCTGCTCCTCATCAGAGTTGTGCTCCAGACCCTTCTCCATCTCTGTTGGCCTTCTCTGGACATGCTCCAGCATCTCAGTGTCCTTCCTGTCATGAGGGACCCCAAACTGAACACAAGATTTTTGATGTCTCACCAGTGGCAAGCACAGGGAGACAATCACTGCCCTGGGCAGTCTAAACACAGCTCTGAGAACACAGATCCCTGCCCTTGCACATCTCCTCTGAATCTCTTTGAATTCATTAATTGCACAAACTGAAGAAGTGCAGAGACACACAGGTAATTGGAAGAGATCAGCAAACAATCTACCTGTCACGCCATTGCCACAAACTCACATGGAGGCAGAATCAAAGGCTCTCTTCCATGTCAGCAATTTATAGCCCGTTCTTAAAAACTTCAACTGAAGGGAACTTTGCAGCCACCCTGGGTAGACTAATTTAGTGCTTCTAAACATTACAATTACATATTTTCCATAATCACCAGCATATTTATCTTTGCTTCAGATTGTGTGACTTCACAACATCCTTCAGCCAGCTGTCACTGTGAACATCCCTTACAGTCCTTTTTCAAGGGACAAACTGTTATTGAGTCCGTACCTGAGTCTTGTCCTATCTAATCTCAAAAACCTTCAGCCTGTTCACAAGATTATTGCTCTTGTCATTGAGGTCATACAATGCTCTTGTCTTAGCATTCCCATGGCTCTCGTTTGGATGCTCTCCAATACAGCAACATCCGGACAGAGCGCTCCAGCCAAAACATCAACAGCATCATAGAGTGCACTTTGTTACCTCCCAGGTCTTAAATTAAAAATATTTGTTAAAAAAACTAATAATGATATTTCAACATCGTTACAATGAGTGAATTTAGGTAGCAATTTCTTAGGACTCCCTCCAGAGTTTTTTTCTGCAAGACTGAGATGGGCAAAACTCTCTAAAGTCATGTGATAGAGACAATAAATGAAACCCCAAGCATTGCCAGATTCACCCCAAAAACGTTTATCTCAAAGTAATCTACCTGTTAACTCCAATATGCTTGGGATTCACTCTGTCCTCACATGTTAAAAACACAGCTTTGGGTGTCTGAACACACAAAATTCAGACTCAATAATAAGAATAGCACATGATGCAAGAACCCACAGTGTTGCATCCAGTTTCTGAGAGATTCTGGCATCTTTTTCTGCATTTGGATACAATTGACAGTGGGGTTTGATTACACAAACTGAGAAGATTCATTTCTAGAGATGAGACTGAAGTGTGAACATTCAGGACTGGAATGAGGATGGGTGAGTCAAGAAAGCTTGCAACACCTTCATTTCTAAGATGTTTCCACATTTGCTTTCACTTTAAACAGTATCTCCCAGGGTGCAGCTATGAGGGAACCTTACCCTGGTCTATCTTTCATGACAGATGAAATGTGTTCATCACACATTTCCAGTGAATTACAGGACCCATGTAGCTCTGCCTTGTTCTGGATGAGTGCTCCTGGTTCAGAGCAGGTGTCCTCTAACACACCTCTCGCTTGCTTTCCTGAGCCTGTGAAGGCTAACTGCAGACTCAAATGCTTAAATAAAAAATGTTCTGGGGTTGAAACTTTAAATCTGTAGAATCCAGGAAGTTCACAGTTTCTGGTGACATGACAGTACATGATGAATGAGTACAGGAAAAAACATCAGGATGATCAGGACATTGCCTGCGCTCACATACCAAGTTGATTACATACCTAATGCTCTGGCATTGTATAATTTTCACATTCTCCTGCAAAGTAAACCAAAATTTATCATACCTTTAGGCTGCAGTTTGGTGATATGCCTTGAGCAGAAACCCTCTTTTAAGAAAGCCTTGCTGACATTCTTTCCCCTTCTCACACCCCAGGGTGCCCTTAGAATTTTTGAAAAACACAACAAAACCTCCCCCACAAAAAAAAAAAAAAAAAAAAAAAAAGAAAAAAAAAAGAAAAAAGAAAAAAGAAAAAGAGGGGGGTTGGGAAAAGAGAGTTTAACACAGACCAGTTTTCCAGTCAAGGGCTGGCAATGTGGAAAGTGTAGTTGCACCACAGGTAACTCAGCCTAAGCCAATTCTGCCTTCACTTCAGCACAGCCTCTGCACTGGCACTACTGTTCATCCAAACCTGCAAGCAGTCAGCCAAGGGAGCAACTTTGGGAGAAAATGATCAGCTTTTTCTGTAGGGATAGACCATGGACTTGTGTTGAACAGCTTGCCAGGGCAGAAAGGAAGAGGTCCTCCTTGTCCTTATGCTCCTGCCATGTCTGCCAACCCCTGTTCCCTCTCCCTTCCCTGCCTGGGGCCGCTTACCTGCTCCTCTCCTTGCTCTGGCCCTGTCACTCACGGGGACCTTCTCTAAGATGATCAGATTCGCTCAGATGAAAGCAAGCTGGACACTTTATTGCTGTTTTAGTTTTCTACAGGGACAGGGAGTTAAACTGACCAGAAGGCACCAGCACAAAGCCATCAATAAAACCAGTCTGCAGAGAGAGAGGTGGTGGCATTAAGTGCTGTAGATGTAGGCTTGGCCTTCTGCTTCTTCAGGTTCCTGAACCAGCTTGGGTAAGCAATAAATCAGACCAATGCCAGCACAACAGTGAAGACAAAAACATGCTGTAAGGGCAAAGAGGGCATCAGTCATGCCAATTTAATCACCTTAAAACTGCTGCAAAAGGCTGAGGTCTGACTCACCACATTGCAAGGAGCAGCAGGCAACCAGGTTTGCAGAAAAGGGAACAGACCTATCTCCTGAATTAATCAGTGTTTAAAAAATAATCCCCCACAACATGAGCTTAATCTCAGGGTTTTCCACACAGCTCAGTGAGTCACTGTCTCACACACTGTTGTGGAAACAAATTCCATTGATAAACCAACTGTTACCAAACACTGTAGGGACAAGGGTTCCACTGTTACCTGGACAGATTTCCACTATTTGTCCACTGTGTTCTTGGCTCCAGCTTTTGTTCAAGGTAGAAACATAACACATCAGAATTTCCCCTGGTTTCTGGGAATTCCAGTAGCCATCAGAACTGCAGGTCTGCATCTCTGTGCAGCTTCTCCAAGGGCCTACATGTGTCTCCATAGAGCCTTGCAGGCCCCTCACAGTAAACGTGCTGCCAGCTCAGGTTGGAAGATTTTGGGGGTTTCCCCCTTAATAGTTAAGTCAAAGTCCACAGACATTTTGCCATAGCTACAAAACATGATTTTGCAGCTTTCAGTCCTCAACACCCTCTTTTGTTAGAACAAAGAAGGTGAGTAACAGCAGTGGAACAAGTTAATCCACTAATCTGCAGATAAGACACTGAAGAACTCAGATCAGTGCAGGGGGAAATAATGAGTACAACCTGATGAATGGTATCAGGAAATATCTCCTCTTAAAATGCCTTGTGGGTTTTCTGCGGTGGTATATCTGCCCAGCCTCACACTTGAAATTTGAGTGCAGGCTCTAGAGGCAACTTCTTTTCTGGGCAGTAATAACTTGTTCAACTAATTATAAAAATTCCCATGGTTTAATTTCTCTTTGAGAGAGTAGCCTGGGCTGTGGTAGAAAGCAGATGATGTTTAAGATGAATCCAATTAGAAGATCTCTTTGAACCACCTGAGAAGGTAAATCATATTATATCTCTGGGTGTTGTCTTTATTTTCTAAAATGTGTGATGATGACTATTGTGCTGGGTGGATTTACAAGAGAAAGTGTAATTATTTTGCAACATTCGTGAAAAAGAGAAGCTTAGAGAAAATTTAAAAAGAAGGTCATGTATCTCACCTATGTCCTGGGTTAAAATGAGACCTTGCTATTTACCTCTAGGAATCCTCTGCATTTTAGAATTAACTTTGAACAATATTTTCCAACCTGAATGCGGTGGGGAACCAGCATTTGATAGCAAATCTGGACTTCTTTAGCTCTCTGGGGCTTTTTAAGTTGAAGATACTTATTGCTTCCCAGGAGACATCTTGTATGAGAAATGAGGAATGTGTCTACACATGTGCTTTGCCCACTGAAGGCAGACAAATACTTTAGAATTTGCTTGCTAAAAAGTTTACAGCAATGCTTTATTCATTGGGAAATTAAATGAATGAGGGGAACAGCCACATCACTTGAGAAGAACATTTAATACTTTTCCCCATTTGCAATTCGTTTGTTGATTTTCTGGCTTTCTAGATACTGGCTTGGGATGTTTTGGAGCTTTAAATAGCTACCAAAGCCTGAGCAGCAGCCCAGCTCTCACTGACATGAGTTGTCCTCTATATGTTGTCTTACATGTACAATTAACAGGGTGTTTGCTGTCAGCTACATAAAGTCACACAAAAGATATATTTGAAAATAGGGGCTGACCCACAACATTTGAATATGAAGGCAAGTTTGGGAGCAGGGCAAAAGATAAATGCAAAACTGTACCAGATGTTGTTTACCCTCATCATAAATTTTGTTTAATGACCTTTTTGCCTTTCTATTATCTGTTTCAACAACCTGTTACCAGTGTAATACAAACTCTTTGTGTAGATTAAGTTTTTTTTACCATATGCTGTGAGAATATGCTGAATATACAAAGCTACCAAAAGCCTTTGTTTTGTTAGTGCTTCAATTATTAAGTCATGTCACTATCTCAAGGACTTGTGTCACATCTTAAAATATTTCCCTCTTGATCCACTTTGATCAGTCATGATCTTGGGATCAGCCAGATCCATGGAATTCTTGAGTTTGTTACAAATGGATGGTATCTTAAAAACAGCAAAATAGTCTCTTTTGTAGAATTCTGGATATAGTGACAGACACACCCAGGAAACTGAAAAAAATTTCCCCACATTTTTTTCCCCCCCAATTCTGTTAGCCATTCATTGATTGGATTAAAAAAAACAAACTGTAGCACTCTTTTATTTTAATAGATTTAGGAGTGGGGTGGGAAGATACTCTGAATCACTGTGATGTTCTTTCTGGTTATTTCTGTATAGAAGTATAAGAGCAGCTATACCATGTTAGCTCAGATGTCTAGATAAAAGAGTTTTCTCTCCCTTTTCTTTTATTTTCTTTCTTTGTTTATTTTATTTTGTTTTGGTTTACTTTTGTTTGGTTTTGTTTTGCTTATGTTGGGTTGGAATGGGTTTTTCATTTTGGTTTTGGTTTTTTCCTTCCATTGCTATCCTAAAATGTCTTAAAATTAATTTTCCTTCTTTAACTGCATCTCAGAATTCAGCTGACATTTTCTTCAGACCCCATTTCTGAGTGGTAGTAGTCAGTTCAGAGTCCAACACAGAACACATAATGTCATGATGATTTCTTTCTACCTTACACTTATCAGTGCTGAATTTTGTGATCAGGTCACTCAGTCTCCTATGACCCCAATGCAGATCTTCACAGACAGACTTCGCTTTTGTTAGTCTCAATCATGTAAAGTTTTCCATGGTGTTGCTACACTGATCACTGCCTTTTCCACATTGCTTGAGAACAGAGGGTAAGGTACAAGCTTACACCTCATTCCTGCAGAGCTCTGGTGATGGCATCTCTGTACTGGAAAAGAAAATAATTTATGCCTACTTTTGCTTCCTATCTTTTAACCAGGTGAGTATCCAGGTGAAGTCCCATTCCAGATGGATCTCTGTAAGAACCACATTTGGTGAGAAAAGTCACAAATCCCTGCTGGGCACCCACCTTGGTGACATCGAGTACATGCGTGGCTATAAACACATTGCCATCCTCTTCCAATTCACGAGGTGAGACCTCAGATCATGTTCCTATTGTCATTTTCTGTCACGGGCTCCTCTGAGCAGTAAAGTGCCAGCAAAGCCCCAGCCCACTTGGGAGCACCAGCTCTGATAAATAATGGTTGCAATAGGCAGCCACTGATCTCAGGAGGTGCTGATTTTTCTGTTTTCCCCTAGTGACTCACTGCCTTGCAAAACTTGAGTTTGGATGAACAGCCTTTTCAGTGCAGAAAGATTGTAATTTTACAAGAGTTCATGATTTTAATCAGGCTGGTGTTAGCCACTCAGGCACTGTTCAGTACTATGCTTAGAGTCTTTCCTCAATGCTGAAAATGATTTTTCACAACCTGCTTGGGTTCTGCCTTTTTCTGTAGCTCTCTAACAGTTGTTAATTCTGGAGCTAGGAAACTGATTTGTTAGGAATAACCAGAAAGTGCATATTCATAGCAAAATATATATCTTTTATGTATTCTTCACCTCCTTTTCTCTATTCCCTTTGGTTGCATAAATGTCTTATAAGGGCTCATGAGTGTTTTACCTCTCCCTTTATGTTTCATCATCCAATCTACTGCATGACTAAATTAGCTCAGGTATTAATGATGTAGGAAATGTTACTGGGGTGGGCAGGTGGGGGTGTGTGTGTCCCTGTGTGTGTGTGTGATTTCAGGAACCACATTATATTCTTGTGTGTCATCTTAGATTCTTGTTCACTAATTTGGTAACTTCAGTGCAATTAATGGAGAAGTGCTCTAAAACCTCAAGATAACACAGATTATTTCCAGGAAATACCACTCCATTGTGTCCATTTAGCCAAGGGGTAAAAACCACACAGAAATCTGTAGCTGAGCCCATGGTGATGCTACAACCCTCTCCAGAGTGGGATACAGCTGGTGGCAGAGTCCTCTCTGCTGCAACAGGACAGCCCCTCACTTGCAGCAACATTCCTAACTGTTCCCTCATCTCCTGGCTGTGCATTTCCCAAGTACCACTGAGAGGGATATTTGAAGAGCCAAAGTCAACTTTTCTCATGGCAGATTTGCACCATTTCCTTTGTCCCTGTTAGGAGTCTGCTTAGGATTCTGCTTTCTCCAAGCAATTCCTTTCTCCTATTTTGAGTAGGTACAGCTGACATAAGAAAAACGAGAGATGGTGGAAACAGTCTGATGGCAGTGCAGAGGAATAGTTACAGGCCTTGTTCTAAGGCCTGTCTTGCATGGACTGAACAGGCAGAGTTGCTGAAGAAGGCAGAACACACTGTTTTTGTGGAGTGGGCTGGTATTTCCTACTGCATGAGTCAGATGAAAATTCCCTGGTCCTTTTGCTTCATTGTCTTTTCAGGCTGTACAGCAAAGTCACCGGGCAAAATGTCATCCCCAACCAATACAGGTCTCCACTGCCTGTTCCTGCTGGTCTCAGCCTGCTGCCAGACACCACAGGGCTCAAACTTCTATCCATTCCCATATGTAGTGAGTATCCAGCCCCCTGGCTTTCAGTGACTCTCTGCTTGTAGCACCCTGATGCTCTCCTTTACATCCACAAAACCTCGGAAGAAGTCAGAATAAGACCAGGGGGAATCTGAACCCACAGTGTGTAAAAGAAATGGAGAATTCCAGGAACTGGGCTCTTCTTGTTTCCCAGTCTTAAAGCCTCTCCAGAAGGCACTGAACAAAACACATCTGGTTTCTCACCTGTGTTGGTCTGCAAGGGATTTCAGTTGCTATCTCTGGAGCTAAGTCTGCATAACAGTTATGTGGGCACTGTTCCTGGATGGAATTCACCCATCCTATGAGAAAAGAACCAAATATATCTAGAAGTGAAGTGTTTGCAGGTAGGCGACAGGACTGTCCCAACAGTAGGACAAGAGCACATGACCAAAACACCACTCCTGAGTGATTTGTGTTTAGATGTTGCCCATGAACTGAGATTTTACTTCAGTTTCCCACATTTTCAATAATCCTCACAGATCCCTTTTGTTTCACCATTAGTGTGAATTATGGAAAGCCATCTTGTGTTTCATCCTGCACATGGGTTTGTTATTTCTGCACAAATAGTCCCTAACAAAAAAGACAAAAGAGGAACAGAGAAACCAAGGGTCTGACCAAATGGAAGTAAATACAATCTGGTAGAGAAAACTAGTCTACAAATCTACCACTCTTGGTCATCACAATTACTATTAGACCAGAAAATACTTCGTTTGTCTTCTCCATCGTGAGCAAATGGAGAACCTCCTTCTTTGAGAAAGCTGAAAAAAAGGAAAGGAAATGTGAAGAGGAAGGTGGGAACTCCTTAAGCTCTTTCAACCATTATCCCCTGTCTTGGCAAACCAAAATATGTCTGGTTGCAGCAGCCTCACCTGCGCTTCAGCAGGTGTCTAACAGTGGCCAAATATCTTGTTTGATTTTTTTTTTTCAAGCTGTCTCCATCTCAGCACTTAGGAGTTTTCATGAAAAAAGCAACACCTCTTTTTTTAGCACCATTGATCATGGGACAGCCTGCAGATGAGTCATTACTTAACAGTGTGAAATATGTGAACTATTTAGCAACCTAGCAATCCCCTGCAGTTGTTTGGGAGAATAATTGAAAAAGGAAATCACTGAGTCCAAACCTGGAGGAAGACGTGGGTCACAGTGCACTTTCTGTAACTCTTGCAGCCAACCTCTAACACGAAGGTAACATCCCAGCAGCAAAAAGTGCCAGCACGCCTTGGGATCCTCACCCCAGCACAGCTGCAATAGAAACCCAGCTCTAATCACACACCAGATGGTTCCTTTATGTAAAGAGATGACTTAAGAGTTGCCAAGCTATTCACCCTTTCTGTAAATAAAGGTTTCAGTAGGAACCAAGAAACTGGCAAAACTGCAAATTTCCTGCCTGCGTCTTTGCTTGTTCTTTAGCCTTTCTTGCTAACGGTGGTGCCAGTGTATTTTTAGGGCACAATTAAAAAAAGATAAGATGGTCTGAATCTCACTTGGCTGCAGCCTGTGTAAACCCAGTCATAGTGAAATGGTGCCACCCCTGCCCTGGTCAACTGTGTGTTACTGATGGCCCCAAAATAGCTGACCTGTCAACTGAGCTGGAGCCAAGGCTTTTCAATCCCCTTTCTTCTCCTGCTCAGGCTGGCTCAGCTGCCGCAGAGGTGGGAGCTCAGAGCAAAGAGGAAAGCAAAGGGTGATCAGAGTCCAGTTTCTGGATTCAAAGGCTGAGTGGCCACGTTTCCCAAGCAGTTCACAAGGCTGGCCCAGGACTAAGTGCACTGTGTAAGCCCACTAGAGGCCTTGAGGCTCAGACACGAAAATCCTCCTAAGCTGGAACAGTTGGCTTGCAGAGATATGCAAAGAGGCATCTGCAAACTCAGTACATCCCTCAGCTGGTGCTTAACCCTTCCCTTCTTGGAAGATAGAAACTTTCTGTTTAAAGAGGAAGTTGGGGTGGGAGGTTGGAGAGGTGAGGCCAATATTAGTGGGAAAAAATTACCTATGTCAGTATTTTCTTCACTAATTTCTTTTGCCAACGACAAGAGCTAAAGTTTCACCTTGCTGACCTCACAGAGCTTCACCCTCTTTTTTTTTTTTTTTTCCCCACAGATTGACAGCATACTAGAACAGGAAAGCTTCCACCCAGAGATGCAAAGACAGAAGCGAAACAGTATGTACACAAATGCACGGTAACAGAGCAGGCTTCTGTAAGCCAAGGGTGAAATCACTGTTAGGGACAGCATCTCTTGATGTACTGAACTGGGAACATCAAGGACAAGATGTGGTTGTGGTCTAACCCCAGCTAAGCACCACAGTGCCACTCACTCACTCTCCCTCAGTGTGATGGGGAACAGAATCAGAAGGATAAAGTGAGAAAACTCATGGAATGAGATAAAAACAAGATAATCCTATATGGCTCAGTCTGTGGTTGGCAACCCATGTACTTCCTGACTCTACAGAGAGAAGGGATGAGACAGCATTCTATGAACATACTATGCCATTTGTATCAGCTTCCTATTGCTCTGACACCAAAGAAATCTGGCTTTTGTCAGACAAGCAGCAGATAAAACAGAGGCAGAATGTCTACTGAGTGGGAAACAAGGAGATTCCCTAAGAAGAATGCCACACTTAGCTACCATTAAATAGCAACGAAGACCCCAAATGCTAAACTGGAGGCCATCAATTTGTGATTTACCCTCAAACACAGCTTTGCAGTCTCATTCTATTTCTCTTTCAGTGCTTATTCTTGACCTCCCCCTTCCGGAGTACACTGTTGACATTGAAGTAAGCCTGAAGGATTCATCTTATCTGGACCCAATCAAAGACTATTTCAAAAATGTCAGTCTTACAGTTCCAGTTAATATTTCAAATACACAAACGACAGTTTCAAACATCAGCATTACAACAGGTGTGTTGGTTATTGATTTGTATATTCTGGATAATGTGGGGTTTTGTCAGTATTTGATGTCTCCCACTCTTACCACCCATCACACTTAGGAATCAGCAAAACTGAACCATCTCTGCTGCCTGCTGAAAGATCCAGCAAGGCTGAAGCTGTAGCACACAACAGCATATTTATCTGTCTCTCACCACTCCTCTTTATATAATGTTGGCATTAGGAATAGCTTTGGATGCTTTTCTTTTCCTAAGGAAGGGACAAAGCCGGAGGAAGCCTGAGCCAAAGGATTTTGCTCCAGTTTGGCTAACAAGCAGTCTGAGTTACTTTCAAGTTCCAGGAAGCTGTGACAGCAGTTATCAGACTGTTTACTTCCCTCCTCCTGTATCTGGAACGTAAATGGCTGTAAGAGGCTGTACTCTGACCCTGACAGAGACAGGCTGCATGCAAGAGAGCTCACTTAACCTATTCTTACAGGGCAAGATATCAGACAGGTTTTATTACAGGAGTTGTGGTTGTGCAACATCACATCTGAGTAATATAGCAGAGGATATACAAACACACCAGGCATTTACAACAGCAGAGGAGATTTGATACCTTCTTATCACTGACCCATAAAGCAGAGAAAGGAAGTGTTCAACAGTTCCCAAAACAACATGCAAACGGATTTTCATGGGCCTTTGGGCTCACGTGTAATGTGTGAAAATCAGTTTGTTAATATCTTACTTTTCTAATAACACATTTAGAGCAGAAAAAGTTACAGTGATATGTTTTGTTGGTTTGTTTTTTGGGTTTTGGTGGTTTTTTTGGTTGGTTTCTGTTTTTTCAGTGCTTTAAAGCACTTTGTAATGATGATACCTTCCCTCACACAGCATCTGTTGGGACACAGAACAAAACAACACCTCACTAGCCACTGGGACTCTGAATGATCTTGCTCTTACAATCTTTAAAAGCCTATACACTTCCTTTCAGCTCAGGTGGCATAAAAACATCCAGTCTGAAAAGTATTATGGGACCCTGGCCAGTATGCCAGGTAAATTTTTGGGATCAGACTTCACATCTCCATCCAATTACTTAAAAATAATTGATTGGACTTATCCTTGTACCAGTCTGGTTCCCATTTCTGGTTTGTCTCTTACAATTAGCAGAGTAAAATTTGCAAGGTGTCAGATCACCATTTTAGCACCATTCAAGTGAACTCACAAGAAGGGCAACATTTTGAGATCCCTGTCATGAAGACATAGAAAGGTATATATTTATCTTGCAATAGCTATGCCTCATTTACCATTCTCATGGCATTTCTCTGGCTGTCTGACTCTAGTCTGCCTGCCCAGTGGTGAGAATAACAGCTGCTGTTTCTGTGAAAATGGATATGCCTGGCCGAGCACAGTGTGCAGTGATGTGATGCCCTGCCCTTCTCTGAGCCTGGAACCGGCCCTGCCCTGTGGCTACACACAGAAAATGCCTTTCTATGGACCTTACTGTGAGCCCCAGACTGAAGGTGAGGAGACACAGGGCAGAACTTAATCACTGTGCAGCCCATATACTGGTTAGATGTCAGAATAGTGATAAAAGGTGTGATAAAAGAGCACATCAGGTATCGCGCTCCGGGTTTGCGGTGCTGGATGGTGACAAGCTGCGACCTTCTGAAAACGTCTCCAAGGCAAAGCCGCTCAGCAGGACCAGCACACACTCACACACGTGTACACACACACACACGTGTACACACACACTCACGTGTACACACACACTCACACGTGTACACACACACTCACACGGATAGCTCCTTAAAATGGGTTGATGACAAAGAGGCAGGAAGGGTCTTAGTATGGGGTTCCACGGGAGGAGTTTAGTACAGCCACACGCCTGAAGAGTTCCAGGGACGAAAACAAAGAACAGGAGAGGGTCCAGGTTTAAGTATGGGAGTGGAGGGAGCATGAGGGACCAATGGTCTGAGGGCACGGGGGTGGTACACAGGCGGGACTAGGGAACGGGAGCCAGTAGGGAAACTCTGAGAGAGTGGCAAGGGGCAAGGGCCAATGGGGGGAACAGGGAGTGGAGAACCTTCTAGGGCAGGGACATTTAAGGTACAAAGGCATAGGGAGGCCAACAGAAGCGGAACTGGGCTACAATAACATAACAGAACAGAGCATCCTGGGGGAAGCCTCTTTTGTCACCCTAACCTGGGGAGGATCTTTTGGTACTAGGGACTGTCCCACCAGTGGACTCTCTTTGTCCCTTGTACCACAGGCCCACCAGCCACCACAGTCAGGACTGAGCCAGGTACCACAACACCTGTGAATATAGAAGGTTGGCAGAGATGGTCTAAAGCTCTTCTCCTTGCAATATGGGCCCACCTTGACCCAAACACTTGCAGATATTTAGATGCATTTGGAGCCCCAGCTCCTGGAGTCACTTCCATGCCTCTTTGGGACTTTCAGCTTTTGCTGAACAAAAAGTTTCATCTCATCAGATTTGCAACAGATTTTCACCTCATAAGCATTGTTGTTGATTATTTTCCATTTATTTTTATGTCTTTCCTTACAGACTCATGTGGTATGGGAGAGCCCATTGTAATGAATATGTCAGTCAGACTCGACACAGAGTTCCAGGATGATCTCAAGGATTCTTCTTCTGTGTTATACCAAAAATACAAAGGGGACCTTGAAAAAGCGGTAATGACTTTAGTTTTTCATCTCTGAAGGTAGAGAGCCCCCTAAGAAGTACGGTGTTTACCCCAAGTGCCTAGGATATAGGGTGGCCTGTCAGTATCTCTGTGGGGAGCTGGGAAGTGGGAGCTACAAAGTGGGCCAAAGCTGACTCCATTGAAGGCAACAGCAATATTCCCATTCTTTTTAATACACTGGGAAGTATTTAGGGATCTTTTGTATCTAAAGCACCAAAAAAATCTTATTATTGGCCCTATCTTAAATCCATGTGAGTACACATGAATGAAACCATGAACAGAAATTTATTCCATGACACCAGGAGAGCACCAGGCCTGTTGTATCAGATATGCTACATGTCCTTACTCACATCAGGAATGGAGAGCTTCCTATTTTAAGTATACTGCAGTAATACACAGAGAACTTACACCATGTCACATGTCTTTGTTTACAGTTTAATGCCAGCTACAGATGTTTACCAGGCTTTGTATCAGCAACAGTGATGGGTTTCAGGTAAGTAAATAATTTCATTTTTTCCTGGAAGACACAAATACTTCTGTCCAGTCTCAAGGAGACACGAATCAGCAAAGGCTACATTCAGTCTAGCTAGAACCCACTCCCAGTATACACACACTGAATAACAGAATAATCCCTGCAAAGCAAAGCCTAGATATGACCATGGAAATGGGATTGTGGGTAGAATTCATCACTGTGCAAAAGTCCAAGAAACATAATCATTCTCCATCTGGATCAAAGCCTTTTATGGAAAGGACTGAGCTCCACCCAAAGGGAAAAGGATGCAAATAAACCTAACATCATTTCCTAGGCCATGAGGAAGGTGAATTAGTACATTGACTCTGGATACAGCCTTGGATAAAAGAGACATTGCTGCTGTCCACACATACTTAAATGCAGCTGTAATTTAGGTTTTCTAAGGAAAGTTTACTAGAAATTAACATCAGATGAGGAAGATGTCACATAAAGGTGTTCCTTCTTAGAGAAGAGCTGTAGCACAACTTTCTTGTATACCAGAGCAAGTCTTGAGTCCTGAGAGGTGCCTCCACAGGGCGTGAGGCCTTCCCAGCCATGCAAGATGGGTCACCACCATAAACAAGGACATCTAATTCTGGTGCTTCTCTCATTCTTGTATCCATTTAGCCCTGGAAGTGTTTTTGTGAACTATGTAGTAAGAACAGGAGCAGCAAGCTTCACTCAGGTTGGAGATTCCAACAGAGCTGTACCACAGTTTCTGGATTCATCGTACCAGCTAAACCCATCTACCTTCACAAGAGTAATAACTAGTAAGTTTAAAGTTCTCAGTATTTACCTTCAAACTTTACTTTAGTATTTTTAGCCTGAATCATGTAGCTGCCGTATGTTGTTGATGATTTTGTATTGGACTTTCAAGAAACACTTATTTCTTAGCTGTTTCATTTTATTCTGTGTCTCCAAAGCTTAGCACCTTCATGAGAGGACCATGCATGCATATCTCCCATGAAAACCCAAAGCCTTCCAGCTACTCCACTGATCAGTCATTGGTTGGACTTGGTGATCTCAGGGGTCTGTCTTTTCCAGCCTAAACATTCTAAATGATCCCTGATGTGGTCTGTCCAGAGAAGAGATATTGAACACCCTTAATTCATCTCCAGAACTGAGACAGCTCTAAGAATGTCAGGCTGCCAGCACTTCCTACTCTTTAAAGCAAAACATAAAACTCTTGCAGTTTACATTACAACACATTCCCTTTGGTTTCCCCAGCACATTTTCCATGCTGCTGCTGGACAGTGTGTTACAATTCAGTTGCCTGATCAAGTGCCCTGGAGGTGCTGTGCTCTCAGTGCACTGAGTGCTGTACTGTCTGTCTCAGAGGATTACTTCAACCTGGTTTCCTCTCCTCCCAGTTTATCCAATTAGAAAGTAGTCGTGGTGATAATAATATTTCTAGCTCTCTGCATAAAACGTTCTGGAATCTTTAGCTGAGAAGATACTAAAAGAATATGTTGAGGGAAAATCCCATGGCGTGTATCAGAGGTGGTGTCCTGTAACTGATGCTGGGTGCATGTTAGTTGTGAAGCACCTGGGACCCCTATAAGAGGAAAGAGACCATAAAGATGTGAGCTGAAGTGACACTAATGCAGAATGTTGCTCTCTGTCTTCCCAGATCAGACAAAGTTCACCGTGAAACCCTCGAACATTTTTGAAGGGGACACAGTAACACTGACCTGTGAGATAAACTCAACATTTGCCAATGCGACCTGGTATCACTCTGATCAGCCCATCTCAACCAGCTCCCGGTACTCAATAGAGACAGTTTTAGCAACCAGAAGATCGATTCTTAAAATTACCAACGTTACGATGAAGGATTCTGGTATGATTTTCCATTGTTAAAACAGCAGATGTAAATCTATAGTGTGGCTAGTTCTATGAAATGCAAAGATGAATGCAGTGGCTGCATTTTCCTAGAGGAAATGTGAAAATTACACTGCCCTTTGTAATTTTCCTGTTGTTTTCATTAATGAACTACATACTGACTGACACTGCCAGTAAGATGTGAACTGACTGAAATGATTGTACGTGACTGGTCTAAGTGCCAGGCTTCACTGTCATGTCAGGGGAGATGCTGGTGTCTGAATGGCTGTGAGGCCTTTCCACCCTTTTGGTGTGGTAACTGGAGGCTGTAGCTGAATTTGCCCTTAACATCCTTGTGCCCTTCACACACATGCTCTAACTAGTCAGAGCTCAGAGTTACAATTTTGCATGTTTAGGGATTTTTGAAAATCAGAAACAGGTAAACTGGCAGCATTTTTCTGGGAGGAGCTATCAGGGGAATTATTATTATGTATTATCCGAGCTTGGACTCGAGCTCCCACTCAGTTCTTCTCTTTGGACCATGGGTTCTACATTCAGCTTCAAAATGGGTAGCCTGTGATTAAGTATTTGGGCACACATATGCAAGGTAGGAATCATGGGTCCAAAATTCTTTGGACTAAGGATGCCCTGAGCCTTGGTTTGTCCACTCTATGTAAGTGGTCTGCTCACTTGGCTATCCCAGTGGGGAAGGGAAACCCACATACTTAAAATATCTAGGAAGTTTGGAGCTCTGATTGCCAATCTCAAAATCAAGCCTGGCTGCATCTAAGGGGACCCGTGCCTGAGAGAGTGGCTGATAAAGAGAAAGGGACCTGTGTGACCTGGTTGATGGCCCGTTGAATATGAATCAGCAGTGCCCTGGAGAGACATCTGTGTCCTGGGGGACATCAGGCACAACATCTCCAGCTGGACAAGGGAGGGGTTTGTCCCACTCTGCTCTGGGCTGTGGAGGCCTCACTTCAAGTCCTGGGGGCAGTTTTGGGCACCAAAATACAAAAAAGGCATTAAGCTATTGGGCAGTGTCCAAAGGAGGACACAAGGATGGTGACGGGTCTGGAGGGGAAGCCATATGAGAAGCAGCTGAGGTCACTTGTTCTGTTCAGCCTCAAGGAGACTGAGAGGAGACCTCACTGTGGTCTTCAACTTCCTCATGAGGGGGAGCAGAGGGGCAGGTACAGATCTGTTCTCCCTGGTGACCAGGGACAAGACTCAAGGAGGTGGCATGAAGCTGAGTCGGGGGAGGTTTAGTTTGGATATCAGGAAAAGGTTTTTCACCCAGAGGGTGGTTGGGTGCTGGAACAGGCTCCCCAGGGCAGCACCAAGCCTGACAGAGTTCAAGAAGCGTTTGGACAATGCTCCCAGGCACATGGTGTGGCTCTTGGGGTGTCCTGTGCAGGGCTAAGAGTTGGGCTCAATGATCCTGATAGGTCCCTTCCATCTCAGCATAATCTGTGATTCTGTAATAAATACCCTGCTCTCTTTGGCAATACTTTCTGAACAGCTTGAGAGCCTACACTCCAAAGCCAGTTCTGGTGGAGTCCACCCTGAGCACCTCTCTGTCACCCCTTCTGTGTAGGTACCTTTTGCACGGTCAGTCTACATTCTTACCATGACATACTGCTGCCAGAAGAACTATGGGCAGTATACAGATCCCAAAAGCACACCTATTCAGCCAGATCTGAAGTATTTCAGTCTGAGAACACTGATCTCAAGTACCCATCAACACTGAATCGTTATCTGGATACATTTGGCACCAGGAGTCTGCAGAAAGCATTCTTGAGGTGATCTGAGGGTACATACTGATCAGCAAGTAGCAGAGCCACTGCAGAGCAGGGACATGTGAAAACTAGATGTGGAAGTAGCTCCTAAATCTAAATATGGAGGCAAACTCAGCAAAAACTGCTGTTTATGCTTTACAGGTTCCTACAGGTGCATTTTCATACTGAGCAGTCCATTTCACACAGAGATACACACCGCCAAAGAAACAGTGTCTGTCTTTCCGCTACATGTCACTCCAAACTTCGAGGATATTGATGTCACATGTAACAGTCCTGAAGTGCAAACTAAGGGTCTTCTGCTGTCCTGTTGCATTGACAGACACTTAAAATCACTTAAGGTTTCCTGGAAAGTAAATGGAACAATCAACATTACAGGTAAGATTAATAAAAGGTTGTCTTTCACTTGCTAGGTTTGTTCATTGCTCAGAGGTCTTCTCCTACGTGGCTGCCCCAGAGTCCTGGGATGAATACAGGGTATGCTCCACAGGTGTGAGTGGCAGGAGGAGGGACAGATTCTGTATGTCTTGTGTAGGTGCCAGTGGGGTTTCAGGTGTCTCCATACACTGATGCCTTAAACTGTGCTATCCTGGATGGAAACAGCTGCCTGGACCAGCAGCACACCAGCTTCTTCCAAAAAGCTTATTTCTTCATAGTGTAATTTTGAGAGCAAGGATGAGTGCATCAGTCTCTACTGCTATCTCCAGAAGCACCCTTGAGGTACAAAGATCTTTCATGTACCACATAGTGAGATTTGGCAGTCAAGAGGTGCAAGTGCTGCACTGTGAAACAGCTGCTGTACAGCTAAATATGAGCACTGTTTCCCTCTCCACCTGTAGCTGTGATACATCACATACCAGCTGAGTCAGAGGCATCCCAAAAAGTTTTCCAATAAAAGGTTAATAAAACACCAAGTAAATGTGCTACAAAGAGCTACAAAGTAACATGACCAGAAATGCTCATAAACGTCTATGAACCATCACCCTAAGCGGTCTATTGCTCTCTTAATATTTTATGAGTATGAAGTAACTGTTTATTGTTAACTATTTGCTGTAAATTAAGTTTAGCAGAAAGCAGGACTGCGAAATGAGCTAAAATCTTCAAAGCTCATGCAGGGAGTCACTTCCACAGAGAACAGCTGCCAGAGTGCAGCAGTGCTTGAAGGGTGAGGGGATCCTGGCCTACTGCAATGGGCTGCTTTACCCCTGATTCCCTGTGGCCAGGCTTTCCCCCAGGAAATCTGCTCTGCTCTCCTATCAGCTGCTCTGTCAGCTGCAGCATGGGACAGCTTTAGTGCTCACAGCTAAACCAGCACTCTTCAGATTTTAAGTTGAATGACTGTCAAGTACCTCCACATTTTTATTTCAGAATTTGACAACATTAAAATCTGCAGTGTTTACTTATGTTTTACTTACCTTTACTCCCCCTAAGTATCACAGATAATGAGGTTAGGCTTAACCAGAATACTCTTCATTTTGGTTGACCCTGAGGTTTCCAAGCAATGTTGTTGCTTTCTGACTGGTTTTGGCAGAAGAAATCTCAGCACAGTGCTGAGTGTTGCCATTCTGTGAGTGTTGCCAGAGTAAAAGATGTGCAGGAACTTCAGCAATGACAAGTTAAAAGTGCCATGCTGTCAATTACATACAAACACACAAGGGTTTCCATAGCTGGAGTAATTGCTTTTGCTTTCCAGAAGAATTTTTGGACATCATAGCCCTTCAAAGAATGCTTATTTCTCTCTAGGGGAATCCATCTTGAGTGGAAACTGCACTGGATACCAGTTGAACATCAATGAGTCACTGTGCCCACCTGAGAAGTCAGGTGCAGTGACCACATACACGTGTGAGCTGGAGACTGGACATGGAGCCAGGCGCACTCGAAGCATTGGAGTCACGTACCTACGGAAAGGTGAGGGGCAGGGACTTGTGACAGACCACCAGCTCTTTAATGCATAGATGGCCTCTGTGGCACACAGAATTTGCAGGAAAATGATTAAAAGTGATTCTCACTAATGTGACTTCTGTCCTGTATTGTCTCAGCCCACATAACAATATCTTCAAGCACAAACTCCACAGTTTCCGAGGGATACGCGTTCAATGTAACATGTGAAAGTGATGTGAGCAATTATGACAGCATCAGTTGGAAAATCCAGTCTGGAGATGGCACAAAAACAGTAGACTGTGATATGTGTGTCAAAAACAAATTTCCAGCCACGTCTGTGCTCACAGTGAAGTCTGCCACGCAGGACTGGAGAGGTGAGTGAGTATGGTCTCATTGGATACAAAGGCAATGAAATCTCTGTACCAGATCATTTACAGCATCCCTAGCCCTGCAAATCACTGTGAAGCCTGGCCACAGTAAACAAAAAACCCCCACAGTTAAAAGTACAAGTGTTGGAGGACAGCAAGGCTTGATGTTGCCAGCAGCACTGTACTTGTTCAGCATTCATGACCATACAAAAGCTGAGGAGCACTTCTGTCGACTGAGACATGGTTTTGTATCACTTCTTTTAGGCACCTACATCTGCACATTCTCCCAGAAAAACCTGGAGAGTTCTGCCAATGTGACCATTGAGGTGATTTCCTTGCCCCTGAAGCAGAACATCCTGATAGACCCCATTACAACATCGATACAGTGCGAAGTGCCACACGCCCTCGAGTGCTGCATAAGTGCAAAGACCGTGAGAGACTACAGGGTTACATTTGTGGTTCAACAAAATGAGTTTCAAGTTGGTAAGACACAATAAACTTGCAGAATCATTAGTTTCGCTCTATGTCACAGCCCAGTATCTGGGTTTTTTTGTTTTCAGTCAGGTCTGTGTAAACAAGTCATACTTAGTGCTTTCATGACAACCCTGAAGTACTTCTGAGGGTGCAAAAAAAGGAAAATGGACTTTTTCTTGGATGGTTAGCATGCCTGGGGAACATGGCTAGGGTTACTACTGAAGTCACTGCTGTAGTGATAAACACATAATAGGTAAAGTCAATGTTTGGTTTGACTTGCCAGGCAGGGAGAAGTGGGCATCCTGACCCTTCTTCAGACTGGAAATTGCTGAACTCCTTTTATTTGCTTTAATCTTCCATTCTGCCACTTTTTAAAATGAATACTGAAAAAAAACATTACCTAAGAAAATCTACTAAGTCATGAAAAATGTTGAGTTACCCACTAAGAATGCAATTCAAAAAACTATTCAATTTTCTTCGAGGATACAGCGGGCATGTCTTTAACAGCACAAAAGCCTAAGCTTCTATGCCTTCAAATTTAGGGCAATTCTGCAACTTCCATGATACATTTTTATATACTGTAAGTTTCCAAGTGAGTTGTTTTTTATATACTAGAAATTTTCAAGTGAGTAACAAAACAGATAATTTGGGAAAAAAGCAAATATGATCTACAAAAAATAACTCAGGAAACATTCAGGAGTGCAAAAACAACAGGCTGAGGAGTAAAGCAGGTGGAGATTGAGGAGTCCTTCAGTAGCTAAGAAAAAGGCAAGGATGCTGTTGCAAGAGACTTCAGCTGGAGACCCACCCTCAAGCACAGGCATTCTGAAAAGCAGTGGGAGGGGTGCACAGATCCTGAGTTCAAAACAACCATATAAACACAGCAAAACAGTATCTCAGCCTAAATGAAACACCTGTGGTAAAAGCAGGAAGAGTATTCTCAAAAACTATTTTCAAAGCAAATTTCAGTTCCTGCACAGTTAAGAGGGTTTGGGGAGGATTTGCTCATACACCAGTAAATGAAAAGGTATTGGTCATGCAGCAGCTGCTAGATTTATTATGGGGAGAATAAGACACAGAGATCAGCATACAGAGAGAGAGCTTCTTCACAAAGGAAAGTGTTTTGTTTTTTTTTTCTAGTACCCACAGAAACAAAAGCTTTGCTGATGTTTTCTGCTGGTTTTAGTAGACTGACCCCAAATCTGTGTTAACCTGTCTCAATCCATCCATACAGAGAAAAGGAAAAAAGACAATTTGTTTTGCTACATGTACAATCACACGGAAAAAGAATGTAAGAAGGAGAAAGAGGTTGTGGCATATTGCAAGTTTATCAACCACATCGGACAGGGAGTCGACAGTGAACATATGAGACTACACTTGATACCTGGTAAGAAAAAAAGTAACTGTTTATAGCTGTTCTATAGGACATACCAATATCTTTGTTAAATCTGGTGCCACAAATTCATCACCAGTGACATCTAACAGGAACAGCTTTTGTTATCCAAGAACTTTTGTCTCCTTTTCTGACGGGAAATTTTTACACACAGAGGAAAATATCAGTTTTGATGTAATTAAAAAAAAAAAAAATAGACAAGATGCTTTGTCTTTGCTGTATTTGAGAGTGGTCCCAGTATGTTCCAAAGCAGCAATATTTTAGTCATCTACTGTTCCTATTTCGCACCACCGAGCTTCCTCCCCTGTGTTGAAATGTGGTCATGCAGCTCCCAGCTTGCAACAATTTAGCAAGGATCAAAGATTGTGGTGCCTCAGGAAGAAGTAATCTGGCTCAGGAGGGCAGCTGTGAGAGAGCATTTCCTCTTTGAACACAAGAAGGGCAAGGTGAGGTGCTGCAGAGACCAGGGCAGCTTCCAGTCAGCTCCGCAGGGAATGTTTGGTAATTAGAATTCAGCATTGCTAAATCCAGCTTTGATATTTAGTTCTGACAAGACTTTGGATATTTCAACTCTTTTTTTTCTAAATTGGAAAGGAAGAAATGTTGAACATCCCCCTAATGCAGAAATTCTGGTTTTTCCACAGCAGTGGTGCCTACAGCTGAATCAGTGTATCTGCCAGATTTCACTCTCTTAGGCAATAAATATGCAGTGTCTGCATATTAATTACTTTAATCACTTTAATCAGAAGATACTTACTGATATGACTAAGCCAATCAAAGACAATTAGCAACACTCACTGTTCATCAAAAATGTGTTGAGGCCTCACTAGCAAGGTCTTAATGAATTTCCTGTTAGTGCTACAGCAGTGTTGAGTACCTTAGCAGAATAAACTTTGTAGGAATTATTGTTCACTTAATGGTCAATATAATCCCACTCCAGATCTGTCTAACCCTGTAATCTGACAGATAAATCTAAATCTTTGGGTACTGGTTTGTTGATTTGATTCAGTACTCAAAAACCAAAGCTTTATTAGATTTCCTTTTTAATTTCCTGATTCATAAAAATTGGGAATGTGAGACATCCTGAAAGGTCATAATTAATGAAGACAGCAAGCTGAAATCCTAATTTAAAGATCTTTGAACAGGTCCCAAGTTTTCTGGGGGCAATTTATTCATCTCCCTTCTTCTTATTTTCTACCTCTGTCTCCTCTCTGTACAGGTAAGAAAGTTTCCTGCTCAGACAGATTGGGCACTGGAACAGAAAGGGCCACATTAATAAAGCCATGCTGCGATGTAAAAAATCCAAAAGGTTTTACCAGAGGCAATACAACTTACCAGTGCATCAATAGCTCATGGAGGGTTGTGAGGAATGACTGCCTGTCTGGACCAATAAATGACCTGCTGAGCAGTGCTGAGGTAACACTGATGGGTTTTTTAGAGGTTGGGCTGGGGAGGTGGGGGGGAAGATGGAGCAAAAATGTTGGTTGCATGATTTTTGCTTATCATAATGTAAAACATATGAAGCATTAAAAAGTTTCTTTTAAAAGGTATGAAGAATGTTTGGCTCTATCTACATCAGCCAGTGAAAGAGCCAAGGTCCCCTCCTGGGGCCCAGAGGGCCTGAGGCACTGCATGGATAATGTCCATACACATGAATGCTTTGTCTCCCAGGCAAGGTGACCTTGTCCATGGCATCCATAAGGAGCAATTGCTGGCCTGGAGCATTCCCTGAGCTGTGCTCAGGCACAAGCCCAGAGCATGTTACAGAGCACACCAACAGTGAGGCCATAGGAACAGCTCCAGGCCACTGCCCAACCTCATCCCCAGACCCTTCCTACAGTGCCCACCCCGCTGGCCACTACATTTGACAGATGGGTGCCAGGCCTTGGTTTTCAGCCTTAGTATCCCCCCACAGTTCTCTTCCCACCCACAAACCATTCAGAGTCACCTTTCTCTCAGTGAGGTTAGAGAATTTCACACATGTGATGTGCTGTTATCTTCTGTTCCAGTCCTTGGTCAACAGCCCTGAGGCAAAAGCACAACTACCTTCCTACCTTGCACAGCTCAAGGAACAGACAGGAAAGGAGCTAACCACGATAAGCAATTCTTCAGCAAACCTAGGCGCCATCGTTACCATCCTGGATATGATCTCCTCTATCCCAGCAGAGGCAGAGGAGCTCACTATTCAGGTAAAGTTCTATTTTAAGTCTTATCTACACCTACCAAGCCCTTTGGCCCCTTTTGTCACAGGGGATGATGTTCTCCCTGAAGAAGTTTCACACTTACTTAGGATCAGGATCAGGAAAGTGTTAAGGGAATGAGATAAAGTGACAGCAAAGATACAGAGGAGTTTATGAAAACTCAAAATTATGAGGACAAGGAGCCTATGCATGAAAGAGAAGCTGCTGTAAGCTTAGCAACTAGAAATATTCTAGGAACACATGCATTCTCAGACAGGAGAGGACAAGGAATGACGGATGAAAAACTGGACATGAGCCAGCAATGTGCTCTTGCAGCCCAGATACCCAACCATGTCCTAGGCTGCTTAACAAGGAGTGTGACCAGCAGGTTGAGGGAGGTGATTCTGTCCCTCTACTCTGCTCTGGTGAGATTCCACCTGGAGCACCGCATCCAGCTCTGGGGTTCCCAGGGCAAGAAAGATGTGGACATGCTGGAATGGGTCCAAAGGAGGGCCACAGAAATGATCAGAGGGCTGGAGCAGGTCCACTATGAGGAGAGGCTGAGACAGTTGGGGTTGTCCAGCCTTGAGAAGAGAAGGCTTGGGGAAGACCTTATTGCTGCTTTTCAATACTTAAAAGGGGCTTATAAGAAGATTTTTTATCAGGCCCTGTAGTGACAGGACAAGGGATGATGGTTTAAACTGAAAGAGGGTAGGTTTAGATTATGTATTAGGAATAAATTGTTTACTGTGAGGGTAGTGAGGCACTGGAATAGATTTACCAGAGAAGCTGTGGATGCCCCAAGCCCTGGAAGTGTCCAGGATCAAGCTGGATGTCCCTGCCCTGGAAGGGAGGTTGGATTGGATGACCTTTAAGTGTCAAAACCATTCTGTGATTCTATGATTCCATGAGTAGAAGTAGGAATAGAAAAAAAAGGTTGAAATAGAAATAGGAAGAGTAAATTTCAGGAACCATGATCAAGCAAGGAAAATACATTGGTTGTAACAACAAATGAGTAACAAAAGAAACCTTAGAAATAATTGGAAACCTTGATTGTGAGGTCCAGAGGAAACACACTGCTCTTCTAAACAGAAAAGTGCAAAAAGGCTTGGTAATTTTAGATAGAGAGCCCTACATGAGACACCAAGAAATCAAAGACAGCACGAATGCTGAGAAAGAATGGAAAGAAAGCTGGAGATGCAAAAATACTAAATAATGTGTAAAAAAATAGTCACACAGCTCTGCTTTTGGAAACCTTAACTTGCAAACAGAGTATGCAGAGGGTTAACAACAGAAGACTTCACATGGATTGAGCAAAATATGAAAATACTAGGCTTTTTCAAAAGGCACTTTTAGGACCATGCATAAATTACCATCAGAAACAACAATTAATTGTATGGGGTTTCAGTAACTGCATTATTCTGTTGTTGTTCCAGAATTTCCTATCCACAGTGGACTTAGTTGTTAATGATTCCACAACTGAAGCTTGGAAAAACCTGAGCAAAGAGAACACACAACAAAGTTCTTTGTTACTGCAGTCAGTAGAAAATTTTTCCCGGCGCCTCCAACCAGTTAATAACACCATTCCTTCTGTCTCTGCAAACACCATTCAGCTCCAAGGGACAGTTGTCAAGGAAAATAACAACACAGATTATAACAAGGACTTCCGCAGTGCAGAAAACCTCACAGTCAACGTGCTTATCAGTGGCACTGAAATCCAGACTCTAACCCAAAATTCAACAATTGTCAGTGTGATGTACTCAAAACTTGGATGTATTTTGCCTCAGAATAGGTTCGAATATATGAACGGTTTATTGATAACAACAACTTTGAGCAACAACAGAAGCCAGAAGTTCGATGTTAATATGACATTTGCAAAGAAAAACTTGTCTCTAAAGATGCCTAAGTGTGTCTTTTGGAACTTCACACTCAACAATCACAGGGGGGACTGGGATACTAGTGGCTGCACAACCACAGAGTCAGGAAATTATGTCATTTGCTCGTGCAATCACTTGACATCATTCTCCATCCTGATGTCTCCTGACAGATCCTCCGAGGTAAGCTTTGAAGCTTATATTTCCTATGTTGGCCTGGCCATTTCAATTGTGAGCTTGGTGGTCTGCATTATAATTGAATCCTTGGTCTGGAAGTACGTGACAAACAACACAACCTCCTACATGCGCCACGTCTGTATTCTCAACATTGCTACATCCCTGCTGATTGCTGACGTTTGGTTCATTGTCACTGCCTCCATTGATCAAAACCAGCAGAGGAGCAGAGACATCTGTATCATGGCCACCTTCTTCATCCATTTTTTCTACCTGTGTGTCTTTTTCTGGATGCTGAGCCTGGGCCTCATCCTTTTCTACAGACTGGTGTTCATCTTACACAACACGAGTAAGACTGCTCAGAAGGCGGTGGCATTCTGCCTGGGATACGTGTGCCCCTTTGTCATTGCAGTCACCACCATTGCTGTCACCCTGCCAAAGAACAATTACACGAGAAAGGATGTCTGCTGGCTCAACTGGAAGGACAGCAAAGCTCTCCTGGCCTTTGTCATACCTGCCTTAATCATTGTGGCCATGAACTTGTTCATCGCTGCAGTTGTTATAATAAAAATACTGAGGCCAACTATTGGGGATAGGTCAAGTGGGCAGGAGAGGAAATCTCTGTTTCAAATTGGCAAAAGTGTGGCTATCCTGACACCACTGTTAGGCCTCACATGGGGTTTTGGCCTTGCCACCATCATCAAAAACAGTCATCGAGCTTTCCACATCGTCTTTGCTCTGCTCAACACTTTCCAGGTGAGTTACACATAGTTTTATTTCCTCTGTTATGATTTAACATAGAAACATTATTGCAGTGCTGTGCTTGGCAGGGCATAAAAACAGCAGGGGAAAGTTCAGATTTGCTTTACATATCCTTATTCCAAAAGGGCTCTTTGGGAAACCCATTCCAGGAGTTCAGCAGTATTTCATATTCTCAACTGCCTTAACAGATGTGCCTTATAGATAAAGCTGGCCTAAAGAGAACTCCCTACTTTGTCAGTAGTTTTGGGATCAACTTCATTGCCGAATACCAGGAAAACAGTTCTGTTATGTTCAGGTAGGCAAACTTGAGCATCCCAGTTCTCATTCATAGTGCACCTGGAGGCACTGTGTTATGCTTTTGTGGGTTCAAGTATAAACAACATGAAAGTCACCAGGATCAGCTGAGCAGTACTAATGATAAAGGCAGGAACTGACAAAAATACACACTATTGAGCGTTTTCAGTCAGTATGACTTTTACAACTTATTTAGGTGGCCAGAACGATCCCAATACAAGGAGATTTCTTAAGGACAAAACAGTTATGTGTACTCTCTCTCTTTAAAGAGAATTGTTACAAATTGCCATTGTTAAGAATGACATCAAAACTGTGTTCCTCAAACCAAACTCACTGGCCTTTTTCTTGGAAGCTGCTAGTTTTCCTGGAGAGCATAGGTAGGACATGTCTTCCATTCACAAACATTCCTTCTTCCAAGTACATTTAGTGCTACCAAACTGTGTCACTTTGTAGACCACATAAACACGAAATTGAAATAAACCAGGCCTGGAGAACTGCCAAATCAACAGTCCACTATGTGATATGTGAAAATGGCCTCTATCAAAAAGTTCAGAGTTTAAATAATACCATGGACAATGTTTGAGATAATTATGAGATATTGCAATTAAAGGTTGGTATCATCAAAATGCATATAATTATCTGTCTCCTAGGGATTTTTCATTTTGGTGTTTGGGACTCTCTGGGACAAGAAGGTAAGGATTCAAACTATTTCTTACATTATGTCAAAATATTGTTGGAATTTGAACAGAATTTCTGTATTTACTGATTGATTAATTTTTTAAACAAATAGATACAAGAAGCCCTGTTGAAGAGGAATTCATCATCCAAATGGAGTTCACAGCAATCAAAGGTTAGAACCTTGACCTAAGAATGTATTTCAGTTACTACTGAGTAGTCTAATGTTCTCCAGTGCACTTTATATTCTGCATTATTTATTAGAACAAGTCAGAGAAGACACTCACAACATAAATATGATATATCCCCTTTTTCAAAGTTCATTATTTCAACTGTAATTGGTAAAAAAATGAGAAGGAGGTTAGTGAACATTTGCTTTAAATTCCACAAAAAATAAACTAGAAAATATAACTGATACTTTTAGTTAGAAAACAGAAAATTTCTTTGGCACTATTATTTATTCACAACCTCAGAGAAATGCAATGGAGGCCTCTCAAGGAATTATTATTTCAACTTATATTTCTGCATTTATAACACCTTCCCAAAAAATGCCAGGATGTGTAAGAACCTTAGAATGGTTTGGGTTGCAAGGGACCTTTAAGATCTAGTACCAACACCCACCTCCCCTTCTTCCTGAGCTGCCAATGGTGCTGGCATCACCCTTATATGGCAATAAAGCTTGATTTTATGTTGGTATCTGAACAGAGTTTATTCAGAAGAGCCTGTACAGGTGTTGCTAAAGAACTAGGAAGCCGACTTAAAAGCAAGGATAATTAAGAAGATGAGAACATTGGCTCAAAGGAATTAAGGAGTCCCTTAGACTTGAACTGTCAGTTCAGAAGAGCAGCATTGGATCAAATCACTCCAGTTTCCACAGGAATTGCTGAAGCTGGAATGTACCCTCAGGGATCATCTTGCACCACACTCCCATCAGAGCATGGCCAGCTAGAGCTCAGAGCTGTGTCCAGTTGGGGTTTGAGTAGCTCCAAGAATGGATACAACACAGTCTCTATGTGCAGCCTTTTCCTGTGTTTGACCACCTTCACAGTGAAAAAGTTTCATCTTAAGTGGGATTTCCTGTATTTCTATTTGTTCTCAATGCCTCTTGTCCTTCCACTGGGCACCAAGGAGAAAAGTCTGGCTCTGGCTTTACTCTGTCCTGGTCAGATAGACCCCAGCATGTCCTGGCATTTGATTTGTTCCTCCCCAGGGACAGGAGGACTTTGCACTTCCCTTTGCCAAACTTCATAAGATTCCATTTCTCCAGCCTGCTGAGGTCTGAGAATGAGCAAATAAAGCAATATCAAAGTCTTTCATTAAGCTTTTTATTTGTGATTCATTTACCTTCTTTCTCTACCACCTTATGATATAGATGACAATACACAACACTGCCTAATTACCCCCACCAGAGTACAACTAACAAATGAAGAAGGACTGAACAGAAAAAGATGTGTTTTCCATACCTTTTTTTAACACATCTTTGGAAGAATCCCGTTAAATTCTCAAACCACTCCAGAACTGAAAAAACCCTTCATTTTAGCAGCAGTAGGTGCCTTCCTTCCTTTGCATCTGGACTGCAGAGAGTTGTGTTCCAGTGCCCTCTACCGTGCCAAATTAAACTTGCCTCGGATTATCTCAGGCTGCTGGCTGTCAAGAACAATCCCCATTCACATAAAATCTTAGCTTTTCTGGCTACTTTAATGGCCGTACTGCCACAGATAAGAGACCAGGACCCGTTACTGCCTGTTAGAACAGACTGGAGCCTAAGCCATCTTCCCTGGCCAACAGTTAGAGACAAGCAATTTGTGCCATGTAGTTTCTTTTAAAGTTGATCTCCTTCATCACCACCATAAACATGCAAATGTGTGAACATTTGTGAGGTATCGTGTGATACCTCACGAACATCTGACTTGGCCTTCTGTGGATTGTTTCCTCATACTACTGAAACAAAGTTTATTGGAACCTTTTTGGTTTTTCTCCCTAAATTTGGGCTACAAAGAAAGTTCTTTTGACAAAAAGCAATTTTCTCTCTTATAGTCATCCTCCCTGATCCTGGTGACGCCAATGCTTGCTATGAGCTACCCATTTTCAAGAACCTTTAACAACTTATGTGGGAAAACAGGTATGTGACACTAGATCTCCCTTACTGAAGCACAAACAAGGTTTTGCCTTCATTCTTGCTCTCAGAGTCTGTCTGTCCTGATATCCATCAATTTGTCTCTCCATGCATCCACAGATGGTTTTTAATCTTCTAATTTAAAGGAACTGCAATGAGTCTAATTGTAGCCTAATCCTAGCAGCACAATTGTCTATCTCTAAAACAATTATTGGATGTTTCACCAATTCTAAACCCCATTAACCGAACTTTGTTTTGAGCTTAATGGCACAGTTCATCCATTATTCATGTACTCTTCACCACCTTGGAGCTGTATTTCTTCAAAGGTTCTCTGGCTGTCATTTTGTGAACGTCACCATTTCAGTTAAGACTTCCTCTTGCAAAAAGCATTTCTGGAAATAACATTTAATTTCTAAGTGTCCAATCTTTGTATCTAAACATTGTTCAGAGAAGATAGTGACACCTGGGTCTTAGTTTAGGCCCTCGTGGCCACAAGAGGGAGGGTGCTGGGATTCATCTCAGGAGCTTGTGGATGTGTTGTGTTCTGGATGTGTGCCCATGCTCCAGGAGAAGCACTAAGTGCCTTCATTTGTGTGAGAAAATCATTGTCCTGTGGCACAATTGGCTGTTCAAGCTGACACATCCTGGCTGTGTCACCAAACACAGAGAGTTCTGTGGTTGCTGGTATTGCTATAATCCAGGTAGTGCCAGAGCTGCAGGGCAAGGCAGAGCCACCTCAGCCACCAGCACAGGTGTGACTGTCCTTACTTTGCAGTGCCAGCATGTTCCAGACTCTCTGGCCTTGTCTAACCCCTGTGCTTTGTTTTGCAGGAAAATACAGAGTATCTTCTTCAGAGCCATCCACTTCTTCCACTGAAAATACTTCCAAGGCATATTCCTTGCTTAACTGAAGCACTGCCATTGCTAAATTGTGTGAGTCTGAAAGGACCTCTTCCAAGACACACACAAAAAGTACCTGGGAGTCACCAGGAAGCAGACTGCTTCGTTTTGACTGAACTGTGCCTTGGTGCATTCTTCTGGAATAATCATTTCTGGTTAATGTGTAAGGCAGGGAAGCTGAGAGGTGGAATTTCACAAGGTCTGCCAATCCCAGAAGAGATGATGAGGATTTGAAGGCCTTCAAGTGCAAGAAAGGACCGAGAAAGGGAGTGAAGAATTCTCAGCCCTCAAGTGGGTGCTTAGCACTATGCAGTACTGAGCCATGAATTGCAGTGCTTCACACAGTTGTTGTCCAGCAGATTTGGTATTTCTCCTATCAACTCTGTGAGTGATCCCAAAGGCCTGTGTAGATACACAAGTACCTCACAGCTTCTCTCCTGCCCTCATATTAGAGTCTAGAAAGGCCATAGTAGTCTCCACTTTCTATTTAAGACTTTCTGGAACCAAAAATTTCTAAATGAGAAGGCCCATTTCAGATCTTCACTTTTGACTTACATAAAATGAAGACCATGATGATTCCTCCGTGGTCTTCTTTCAGATGGAAAGACTGAAAGCTCCATGTGGCACTTTTTTGAAGAAAAGGAAGCTTTATGCCCTTAACAACATTTTTCTTTCCCTTGATATCTAATGTGGTAAGACAGAGATGGTTTCTGCTGTCTGCCACAGAGGGGACTGCATTTATTTAATGCATAGTAGTGTTCAGAATACAAGGAGTGCCTTGTGTAAAGTCTGTATGTTTGGGTCTTCTCTCAGAGGAGAAACACACTTGGAGGACTCAGAGAATAAACTCTGTAGTGAATATAAATCACCACATGACAGGCAGGATGAATGGTTTTATATAAATTATTGCTCTAACGCTACATTTGTGGAACCAGTTATTTCAAGGCTGTACACCTTTAAAGGAGGGATTCCTGTCTTGAGAAGAACCTGAAAAGTATTTATAATGCACACAAATGTTACAAAATTTAATGTACAATATAGTAGATGGAATCATGAAGATTTAGATTTGAGGCCAATATCAAATACTGCAGTCAGATGGTACAGCCCCGTTTGATTGTCAGGAAATCAGGCCTGTGTTCGCCAATGGTGAACCTGTTCCTGGAACTTTGGAGTGAATCAGGATGAGAAACTGTTCCCTACAGTTAGAAGCACTTATGATGGTTTGGTATGGGCAAGGTGGGGATGACTGAAGACAATAATCAAGCATCAATTAAATATGGTATTTATATGAAAGCAATTGGGTTTTTCTTCAAGATGTAGATATAATGCTAGAACTAGAACACACTTCAAGATGAAAATCCAGAATGCCTTTGAACTGCATGCCCAGTGGAAACTTGAAAATCCCACCTTCACGCATTATTTCAATCAAATCTTGTTTCTGTGCAGCCATTTGGTTTAACTCACTCTGGAAATAGTGTGTGCAATAATGAACATCCTCTCCTGCTGAGTGAGAACAGGCTTTACATGGACTGTAAAGTATAAGTGCCTGCACAGTCCCAGTTCCACCACACCGTGTCCCTGCAGGCATTTCATCCCTGAGGTTTCACCACACTTCCCAGTTTAGCTGAGCCTGGCTCTTGACTGCCTGTGCATGAGAAATCAGGATGTGATACCAAGCTGCCTGGCACCAAAGGGCCATCTTTGGGGGATCTTCAAAGACAAAGTCCTTGCCAGCGTAACGAAAGCCATGACAATTCACCAACGAGAAGCAGCTGAGAAATTACCTGTGCCAGTCTAAAGACTTGGGGTCAAGCTTCACTTGAATACAGACACAGATAAAGATAAAATGGGAGAGAAGAAAAGGGAATACTGAATGGGACAAGAAGGGGAAACACATAGCAACAAACGTCCTGTACCCCTTCCCCCCACTCTCAGCAGCAAGAACCAAGTCTTTGTCATAGGCAGTGTGAGCAGTGGGCTCACTAATAGTTTTCTCCCTTCATGAGTCTGGTATTTTGGGTTGTTACCTCAATTCTTCCCTTTACTCTGATCCAACTCCCTTTATTCACCTTCCCTTCTTGAAGTAAAGGCTGTCACAGGGCTCATTTCCTGATGATTCCTGTCACTCATGTACCTCCCTTCCCTGGACAGCTGTCCCTCTGCCATGGCTGTGGCCCTGCCTGGACTATAAATAAACCAGTGTGGGGATCAAATAGAAGTTGCAGGGCTTTTTCCATTTGCAGCTTGGCTGGAGTAATCCCTCTAAACAATGGTTTCAGGAGAAGGTCCTGGTTGACCCTGGTTCAGCACTGCTGCATGCATCGCCCAAATCATTGAGCCCATGGTGTCCCCAGGGTCAGGTGAGCCAGGGTAGCCAAGAAGGAGCCTGTCCACAGCTGTCCCTGAAAGGGATGGCCACCAGCCCTCACTGAAACTCCTGTGTGACTGCAGGTCTGCACCTGCCAGCCATGCTGCAAAAGATGAGGTGTCTTGTTAACAACAAAGAAAATATCTGCCCAGCAGAACCATCTAGTTCCAGTCCCAGCCTTGGACAAGGAAACAACCATACAAGAGTTGCCCTGCTGTGATGCTCTGAAGGGAGCCAGACCATCAAACAGGGCCCAAATGCACCCAGGACCACTTGGTGGGACATCCCCCGTGTCTGGAAGCCACGACAGGTTCTCCTGGCAGAGAAGAGTCAGTGTGTGGTTTGGCAGAGTGGAGACTTGGGCTCTGTCTACACGAGCAAACAGAACGTTGGAGCCTACACATGTGTTTGGAGTGCATGGTGACAACTTACATTCTTATTCTTGGTGTCCACCAAAATCATGTGCAGGGTAGCACTTGGCTGGGGTTTGCCGGGATCCTCCCTGCCTTAGTTTCTATCTCACACATTGACGAGAAAGCTGCACCATGTAATTTTATTCAACTTTATGGATCTCCTGTCTTTCATTGCATAACCCTAAGTGATTTATGAGATTGTCAACTTGGGTGGGAAACTCACTTGATCCAAGGGGGAAACCTCTAATCCAGATAGCAGAAAGTAATCAGATCTGTAATTCCCTATCACCTGTGAGATCCAGGCAGTAAGGTGTGTTGCAGGAAAAGCTGATATAAGTGTTTGTTTTGATTTTATTTCAAAGGCAAAGAATAATAGGGACAGAGTATTAACTTGGTGATAATGCCTTAATTAAATGGATGGTTTGTCCCGACAGGACTGCCGTGATCAGCAGAATGGATCTAAGTAGGAATCAGCTCCCTGTGTACAACCTACTGCCATAAGAGTGCATTTTCCCTTGGCTGCCATCCCTTGTACCTGATAAGTACAAGGGCAGCATCACCTTCTGTGATTATTTACCATTTGTATTCTGAACTCCTGCAGAGACAAAGAAACTGCTTTCCCAGGAAACCTGGATATCAGAGCTTCAAGTGTGGAAACTGTTAGAGCCCTTGAAAGCAGAGATCTTAGGACATATAGATGAATTTCTTTCTGATATCTGCAGTTAAGTTCGAGGATGTCAACACCTTATCCAGCACACTGTAGTACCACAGACCCAGTCTTCATCTTCACACACTCCTCGACTTGTGAGATTATGGTTTCCAAAGACATGTGAACTTAATGGCAACATGAGAGATTCTACCCTATGATAATTGATACTCTGCTCCAATTCCATCCAGAGCCTGTTGAAATTATGGGAGTTTTATAGTTGCTTTAAAAACCCCCTTCATTAGGCTCAGAGAATAGCTGTACACTTGAGTCTTTGAAAACCTTATGTGATGAAACCCTCTAGAAAGACAGCTAACTTTAATGTGGATGTATTTCCCTGCTAGAGCACTGGCCAAAACCATGGAATAGTAGTTTATGAAATCTGTGTAATAGCTAATTAGTGTAAGAAAACCAGCACAGCCCCAGGGAAAGTGAGTGATGATGTACTGACTTACATAAATATCTGTACCCTTTAGAATTCTTGAGCAATTTTTGTAGGAACATTTCCAGAATCTTAATACATGTGTTTTGGTTTGACTTTTACTAGTGATTTGAGAGGTTTTGCCAGTTATTTAATCTGAGTTTGAACTGTGGCTGAGAGTAAATGCATAGGCTCTCAGCACTGCTGCTTGCTATGGGATGAAGAAACAAAACTTTCAAAAAACATACAAGAAAGGCAGTGTATGAATTTTCATCAGACAGAAGCTCTACATGACACACTTTAACTGCCACATCCCTCAGAAAAAACCAGACTGCTGCCAAGCTGTTGACAGAGCTTTTAATCCATATGATGACTGGTTTTCTACTATTTGTATTCATCATTTTTCACTGAAACCCGGTATCTTATGAACTATGGAAAAACAGCAGGCTGAGATTTGTCCCCCCTGCAGTTTTTTATCTTCTAGCCATCATGGAAATGAGGATGATAGATAAGACAATAGTTCCAGCAATTCCACCAATCACCATTCCCAGGATGTTCCCGTGGACCTGCCTTGACTGACATCTCTCACCTGTGAAGAAGAAGGCTTGTCCTGATGGGCACCTGGGAAAACAAAGCACAGGTTCAGTGGATCAGCAGCCTTGTCATGCCCTCACCCCAAGCTCCTCACATTCATTATCCCAGATGAGCTGTTCCCATTGGAGGGATTCACATCACAACGTTCCCACCTTGTGTGGAGGCTATTTACACACCCTGGCAGCACCACAGAATGGGGCTTCTTTGCTTTATGCAAAGAAACCTGCCCTCCTGGCTGCTGGTAGGAACCAGTCACTGTGCTAAAGTGTTTTGTTTCTCCCTTTCCTTGAAGACCTGGTGGCTTAGACCTCTGAGATCTGTAGCTCTGAATACTTTTTAGCTGCATTGCTTGAAGAAGAAGGCCAGGGCAAGGAGGGAGGAGGTGTGTGGTACCTGCAGCTTGCTTTTCCGTTCACATTCACACAGACTCCATCATTCTGACAAGGGTTTGGGTCACATGGGTCTGGCAGATAAGGCAGCTGGTCTTGGACAGGCTCCATGTCATGGGCTGCTCTCTTCTGCCTTTCAAGAACAAGGCCTTCTGTGAGGGCAGATTGCACACGTTGAACAGGAACTTCAGTTTTATCGAGGTGAATTATATCTTTTAAAAAAAGGAAAAAGACATCAGAATCAGTGAGTGATACTATGCGTAGTGTGCCTCATATCAGGGGCTCACAGGGTGCTTTGTGGACCAGAGGGTGCTCCTTGTCCATTTTCCCTTCACAGAGCTCTTGCTGTACCACAACAAGTTCTGTGTATTTAAAGCACAAGACAGAAAATAAGACTGAAATTACAGAAACAAGTTAGGTAAATCTGTGATGTTCTGTACTTTGAAAAATTATGCCAAGTGAGGCCATCCTACTTGGAAATAAACACAGTGGGGATAGCCTTTAGTATGTTCAGTGCTTAGAAATGGACATAGCTACTGGTCAGGGTGCCTAAGGGTGTCTAAGAAGTTAGCATTTCAAAACTCACTGCCATTTAGATCCCCCTGAACTCACAATCACTTTAGTCAACCTCACCCACCTGACATTAGGTAACAGAAATGCTTTTTAAAGCATTAATCAACTTTTTAAAGTTGATTCCCAGTAGAAGAGATGTTGGAGACAGGTGGCAAGAGTTATTTGAATGTATGAAAATAGAAAGAATCACCTGTTTTGTAAGGAGAATCAGGAAAAGGGTCCTTACCATTAAATTCTGCAAAAATAATCAGGTCATCATTTTTCAGGAAGCTTCTCTGTCTCATCTGTCTGTGGGATATGAAGTTACTCCACCCCCAGGCTACACTTCTGTTGCAATTGCACGACTCATCATATCTTCCAGCAATTGATGGTTTATCCCATATTATAGCTCCATTATCTGCAAAGAGAAAATGAGCACCACAATGTCGTGCAGTTCAAAGTACTACATGACTGCTTTCTGCATTACAGTGTTAAAGGGGATTTATGCTGTAAAATCAAGTTTAGACCTGAAATCCCCAAACAAATCCCAGAGGACTGACCAACTAAAGGTTCCAGGTGATCTTCAGGTATGGTCTGCGTGAGGATTCTTAGTCTATGTGAGACCACTGAAATTCCACAACTCCTCTTTCATTGAGAACTAACCAAACACAAATTGCCTCCTCATTGTCACCAGCTAAGAGTTTCCTCCTGAGTAAGGATGCTCCCCCACCAGTTTGCAAGTACCTATGGGTTAGAATTTAGCAGATTTTGGTCATTCCTATGATTTTATTGAACATATTCATACTTAGAGTTTAAAAGCTCCTACTGAAAAAGTATGTACTTAACTTCCACTAGAAAAAGTAGAAAGTGATGAAGATTCATGTATAGTACTTTATTCTGTAACAGACTCCATTTGTCCTATAATTATTTCTGTCATAGAATCAGAGAATAGTTTGGGTTGGAAGGGACCTTAAAGATCATCTCATTCCAACCCCTGCCATGGGCAGGGACACCTTCCACTAGACAAGGTTGCTCCAAGCCCCATCCAGCCTGGCCTTGGACACTTCCAAGGATGGGACATCCACATTTTCTCTGGGCAGCTGGTTCCAGTGCCCAGCCATCCTCACAGAAAAGAATTTCTTCCTAATATCTATTCTAAACCTACTCTCTTTCAGTTTGAAGACAATTCCCTTTTGTCCCGGCACTCCATGCTTTTGTAAATTGTCTCTCTCCATTTTTCCTGCAGGCTCCCTTCAGGTACTGGAAGGGAGTTAGGTCACCCTGATTGTTCAGCCTTCTCTTCTCCAGGCTGAACGATTTTGAATTAACACATCCATGAGAAAGGGTGAATGTTGTGCATTCAGACCATGTAGGTTGAGGTTCACTGAGTATGTTGAAGTTGACTGAACCTCCAAAGTGCAGGTTCAAATTTTTGTTGCTTTACTAACAGAATACTGCACCCTGCTGGCATTCCACCAACCTGTGATGATATGTCACCTATCACAATGGACAATCCACAGGTAGAATGGGAATTTCCTGCTCTCAGGAGAATTCTACATTTAGAATCATACTCAGATATCCCAGGGGTTGTTCATAATAACACCAACCTTGTATGTGTCACTTTTCATGTTATACAATCTTCCACAGGCAGGAATTCTGAGTCACACACTGGCAAGTTGTACACAGGAAAGTTTCCCAAACTGGGAAATATGTCCAAAGTTTCTCAGCTCTGAGTCCTACACTCAGTTCTCTTACTCTGATTCCTTGGCTCTCGCTGCCAACATTCCTCCAGGCAGGCACCTCTTACCTGAGTTAATGTGGTCTTTGCTTGTGGTGAAGCTTTTGCTCGAGGACATCCTTTTCAGGACATCGGGGTCCTGATCCAGCACGGTGAGCGTGGCCTGTCGGTTCAGAGCTGGCCACTCCAGAACTGCGTCGTTCTCTCCACTGCACAGGTGGAAGGCAACACGAGCATAGCTGCTGTTCTGGTAGTTCGGCAACACGCTGATGCCAAATCCATAACCCTCAGGGCTGTAAAAACGGGGGCTTTCAATAACACTGATGGATGAGTTCTCAAGGATTTTGCTGAAGTTGTGAATGACCCACACAGCTGTGGGACAGGGGGTCTCTGTCAGAGTGATATCATCAATAGCAATCCCACCCGATGAAGAGCTGGGGTTGCCCTTCAGTCCTTGGAAGAGGTAACGGAACTTCTTCTGAGCGTTGAGGGTTACATGGGCAATTTTCCAGTTGGAGTCACTGTCCGCTGTGATAAAAGGAAAGCAAAACATTGCTATCAGTGTGATTAGAGATATTATGAAGCAACTTGCCCCTAGCCATCCATCCCAGCTGCACTTTTAGACAACTGGACCTCTCACAGAGTCCTGAAGGGCAGAGATCTTAAGTTGATGTTGTTACTATAATATATCCACACTGTTTTGTTATCTAAATGCTTTGGAGATGTTGTACAAAGAACTCTTCACACATTAGGGAATGACAGTCTCTACTAGAAAGGGCAACATGCTAAGAGCTAAGACAAAAAGGAGGGTGGGAATCAAGTGTTAGAATTAGTTTTTTCTAACACTTTTCCAGGGAATTATCCCTCCCTGCAAGCTGCTGCAGCCTGATGTAGGCAGATTATGACAGGTCTTGTGCTTTGACAACATAAAACACATGGAGCCTCAGTGGCTGAGTTTGTCCTATTTAGCAAATCACCTAAAGGGGAATCCAGTTCACATTTCCAAAACTGCATATGTTTTTATATTTCCAACTATCTAAAAATCAGTCTGCAGTATTGACTGCAGAGGAGCACAGGTATTTACATCTGAACAGCACACTCTTAGATCATATAACAGCCAGTGGAGACAGTCAGTTGGTCTCAGCATGGCTTGGGGTCCCTCTTAATCACCAAGTGTAACACAGTTTTAGGGATGTTGTGACTTCTGCTGTGAAGCACCAAATTTACAATATTACAACCCACAGTTCCTCATGTAATACCAAAATTCTTAGCTGTATTGCAATGTATTCTGGCAACTTCGGGAAAATCTTTTGGTTTCTGAGACAGTCTTCTGCATTCATGGGAACAGTAAGACAACTCCTCCCCTCTACCCAAATATTCATCTTATTTCCAGAATTACCTTGAAAGGTTTGAATTTTCCTCATCTTGCGAATGTTCCCAGTGCCATCATCCTCTTTAAGCCAGATGATCAGCTTGTCAGAAGGGCTTCCTGTGGTCCTATAGAAGAACTGGAGGCACTGCTGAGTTCTCTTTGGATAAAGGATTCTGGACTCTAGGATTGCCACCTCATCTGCCTGGCCAGAGCTGGTGCTGAAGAACATGAAGTAGCCAGCATCTGGGAAGAAAGGGTAGACTGTCACTCCCTGTTTACACATTTCCTGCAAAGCTGCATAGTGTAAATTCATCATTTCAACTGCACTTTTTTAGTAAGCAGAAGAGTAGTACTTAATGTGAATAGTAAAGGAAATAGCATGTGGTAACCATCCAAGACAGACTGGGATAAAAACAGGAGTAGTAGTTCAGCACATACATGGAAGTCACTGCTGTCAGCTCCTGTCAGTTTTGCATTAGTTGCTCTAATTGGAAATTGGATTCCTCAGGAGTGTCAGAGATACATGAAACAGAGGATTCAGTGCTGACCACAAGCAATTAGTAGATAAATTTTAAAATTTGATTTATACTGAAGATAATCTAAAAATGAGATCTTAGAGATCACATGCTATATTGCCTTGTAAAGAGTTAGATAATTTCTTATCAGCAATAAAGATGATAAAAAGGGGTTGGACACAAATTTAGCACTGTCCTGACCTTGAACATGCAGAAGGTCTTTTTAAACAGCTTTCCCAAACACTTCAAAACTCAATTACTCATCTTAAGAAAATTATTTAAGAATTCCTGCTCCTCTAGTTTAATTGTCCATTAACATTTTTGAAGTGTTCTTTACTTTAGTTTTGAAGTGTCTACTTTTATCCTTATATTTACAAGGATTCACCATTTGCACACATCATATCTTGGTATCACATGAAGTTGTCATGTCTTATCTGTATGGTATTGTGTCGCTTTTTAGTTATTCAATTTAGTCAAAGATTAAATTAATAAGTTAAATTTTTTTAGCTGTTGTGTGAAAGTGCCATGGACTCCTGTCCAAGATAACATATCGTAGAATCACAGACTGGTTTAGGTTGGAAAGAGCCTTAAAGATCATGTTGTTCCAACAGTTACACCTGCATAAAGGCAGTGCAGCTTCCTGCATGGTTAGTGAAGGGTTTTGAGCTATTTATTAGGTTCTCTCTAATCTGTCAGGGGAAGGATCTCCATTCCCTTCCACATGGTAGCAATGTTTTGAACTCATGTCCACAGAAGCCTTGCTAGAGATTGCTCTATGCAATGTATGACACTTGACCATCAGCTAAACTTATTTTAAATGTGAGTGTATTAAATCCAAGTATGATCACAAGTGAGAAGCAGCGCTGTGAGCCTGTTGTTGAAATTGTTGTGGTAACAAACCCCCAAATGATCTAGACTACGTGTCCTTTTTGATAAGAAAGTCAAAGGCAACAGTAAGTATCCATGGCAATTAGAATATGGCCCTGGCAGACTTCACCAGACCCCCTAAATGTTAAGCTGTACTTTCCCTCCTTCCGTTTAGCCAGCAGTAAGTCAAAAACCCAGAATACCAAAGCTGTCTGGGCAAAATAGGATCCAACTATGTGAGAAACTTAGAATTTGCCCCCACTTGAGATGATTCTGATTGCAGAACCACTTCTCAAAAAACATCAAAATTCCTGATAGTGTCAATGACCCTTTGGAGGTGCCAAAAGGAGAGACACTCCCTACTCATGCAATTCATTTCTACACTTTGGAGATCCTCAGAGGCACCCACCCCTCTCCATTAACTCTTCAAATAACATTGATACTTATTTTGTACTGAGTCACTGGATTTTAAAGCCTAAGTGCACATTAAGTGCTCAGTTCAGGCAGACTGGATTTTACCTGATAAACAACTCATTTAAATTATTTTCTCCAGTTACAATTGTACTGTATGGGGTGAGAGAGAGGAGAGAAAGAATTAAGAATCAGCTGAGGGTTAGAAACATGTATTTCTAGAAAATATCAGGTGGTTTTCTTGAGTTATATTGTATTCTTGGGCCTGATCCACAACTACCAGCATTATAAAAGGTTGGAGATCTGTTCTTTCCAGTGGGTGGGTCACTTGAGGGGAATAAGCTACTCCAGAGTACAGCAAGTCGAAGAGTTACAAAGGACAAGTGAATGTGCTTTAGGTCAGGATTCCTTCCCCCTGTACTGAGGCAAAATTTACCACAGAAGTCACTTTTATCTTGAAAGTGTGTTGCAGTTTATCCTGTCTAAACAATGAGAAATTAGGCTTTTGCTTTTCAGAACTGCCGGTTGGGACTTCATCTTTATTCTCAGCTGTAAACTAGCACCCTGTGACTGTGACTGGGGCTCACTGCTCTGTTTTTGAGAATGTCTTCCTTTGAAAAATGATGAAATTACCACATGAAAATAAAAAGTATCCCTGAACTCCTATCATAAAATCTTTGCAACTTTCTTCTACTTCCAGAACTAGAACTCCACAAGCTTAACTTCCCATTTGCATTGCAAACACAACATTTATGAGTGGCTGCAAGTGCTGTTTGATTCTTATCATGAGGTAACATAACTCTTATACAGACTTTGGAAGTTGAAGTAAATGATTTCCCAGGTTATATTTAAAAGACCCCTAGTTAAGATTGTTCTTTGTCCCCCTTGATCTTGCTAGTGTGGACAACATTCCACTAAACTGAAAAAGTTTAGTGAGAGTGGGAGTGCAAGCACTGTACAGAGTCTTTAACAACTTCTCTGAACCTGTCATTGTAATCAGCCCTGGAGAAAACCCAGCTCAGAAAGTGTCCCATTCCTTTGTTTTACCTCTGCAGCGCCCAGAAAGTGTGTGGTCCTCCTGCCCTGTCACGCTGCTCTGTTGGTGGACCCAGTTCTGGTCATGGTTGGTGCCCTGGATCATACCACAGATGTTCTCAAACTCAAAAGAACACTGGTCCAAAAAGGTGTGAGTTGAAGCTGAAAAAAAATAACACACATGGTCACCTCAGAGTAGTAGCTCATTAAAATTTCTGCTCTAATTTTGGTGGGGTTTGTTTACAGCAGTATAACCATCCTGTAGAGAAGACAACCCTCACGCTAGGGGATGTGAGCCCAATGACTCAGAGGAGGAAACGTTGGATTCCTGGAGGGATTCCCTGGATAAAGACAACCACCTTTGACCTCTTTGGAGAAGGTTAAAGAGCCCCACGTGGCAGTGACTGTCTTTGTGCCTGTTTGCCAGCCTTGGTGTATGTAACCATTCCTCAGCTGAAGTTATTGTTCTTCACAGCAGTTCCCTGATTGATAAACTTGAGCTCTGTCCTTCCACTCTAAGCAAAGTCCACCCTGTTACCTTAAGCTGGTTCAGCTGAGTTTGCCTGCAAGGTGATGCTTCTCCTGGCAGCACTGAGGGGACAATAACTTTTCAGTAACAACCATGATCAGTGATACCATCTTCAACCAGCTCAGCAAACACCTAGACAGTGCGGGATTGTAGAACTAGCCAATCTCAGGAGCAAAATAATCTGATTAAGACCAAATGTCAGTAAAAGAGGACAAAGTGCAGTTGCATTCACCTTAAAAAAGCACAACAAGGCTGCCCGCACACCACAGGCAGTACACAACCACAGGTCTGAACTCCTGGGAGCAGCATGGAAGAAAAAGTGTGAATGGTTTGACTTGCCTTGACTAATTTTTACAAAAATAATGAGAGTGAGAAGAGCTAAAAACGGATGAGAAGGGAATAAACTGTTTGTGTTTATCTGCACACCACACAGCCTGTCCCATGCCTCCTGAAGCACATTTGAGAAGAGTTTTTGTTATTTTAGAGATGTAAGGAAGGTGGACCAGCCTGGCTCAAGTATAACCAAATAAATAGTTTGCCATGGTTAAATTCTGACTTACTGCAGTTGTACATGCGATTCAGTCTTTCCAGGTCAATGGCACTGAGGTCTAGACGTTGTCCAATTATGTCATCAAATGCTGGTATCTTTGCTGTAATTGTGGGGACACTTTCATTTTTGTTAAATGAAAGTGGTTCATAGTGCATCAATGATTCGTAGTCGTAGGGGGTGTTCAGATCAGTGATGTAGCTATCATTGTACTTCACAAAATTGTGCTCTTTGCCTGGTAAAAGAACAGAAAAGTGCTTCATTTTTAGAGAAAATTGAAAGGAAATGGCATTAGCACATCCCCTTGGATACAGTTTTCTAAGGCACAAATTATATACCCAAAAGCAATTACTTCGCAACAAAATATTGAAACTTAGATTTGTGTTTGTCATTTGGACAACAAAGCAGTGCCTTTTGATTGCAGCTCTGTGCTCTCACAGGTGACTTCAGTAAATTCAAAAACAAATACCAATGAGCTGTAAAGAATGGTATATATAGGAGGTTAGATTACAATTAATAGGAATGGTTTAACAGTAATGATCCTGAAGGATTAAGGATTAATATACTCCATTCCAGAATCTGTGAACATTGATGCAAACATTTCCCAGGATATTAGATCATATATAGAGAAGGAGAGGTCCTGAAACTCATAAAGGAGATAAATATGACAACCCTGGAGTGTCTTCAGGTTCTGTTCTCCTTTAGGTAAAGAATGCCCTAGCAATCTCTGGGGGAAAAAAAGGTATTTTTACCCTAGATTTATAATATTGGTATTTCTACTGAAATGGCCCTTGGAAACACATTCCTCATGGTTTCTTGGTGAAGTAATTTGCCCTTAGAGAAAGTTTTTCATTATGAAGGTGTCTGCTAGGGCAAAGAGAGGGAGCCATTTCACAGGCTTTGGTATAAAAGTAAAAAGATCTTGCCAGCATTTCTGACTGCAAATAATGTTTTCAGAATATTTGGCATTCTTTTTCAAAGATAAAACATCACATGACTGTGCTGTTGGGTAATTACAGTTTCTCTGTATAACAACTTCCCTGCCCTTCTGCAAATCACAAAGGTCTTCAGTTCAAGGCTTGAGGTTATATAAGAGCTTGGAATTGTTTTCTTACAGATGCTTGAATTGCACCTTTTATCAAAAATAAAATTTAAAAAAACCCTCCCCTAGCCACTCCTTTTCAAACAAATCATTGTTGTGTAAATACATAATCAGATCTCACAGAGGACTACAGAAGAAACTGCCTAGGCACCAGGGGGACTGTGAAGATTTTGCTGAAACTCATAAAGCCACTGAATCTGATAATACTAAACCTGAAAGCAAAAACCTACAGAGACACGCTGGGCAGGAGAGAAATATTTCATATTTCCCATCTGATCTAATAATTTTGAGGTTTTTTTCATGGCAAAGTGAATATTTCCAGTTTCAGGAAAGCCTGAATCTCTGAATATAAAAACCTTTCAGATTTTGAAAGGATCTTTGCTTAAAGAAGAGCCACCTCAAATCTCACCATCTAAGTTTACAATTTGCATGACATGGTAAGAGGAAACAGATTCAGAGAGATGGGAAGTGATTTGTTTAAAATAAGAGAGCAGATCAATCCTGGAGCCAAGGGGAAATAAAAGTCCTGATTTCCAAGCAGGGCCTCTATCTTCTGGCCTTAGACAATCTCTGGCTTTTGACCAGAGAAGAGGTACCAAAATTTCTTGATTTACTGTGGTCTCAGGTTTTCCCTACTGTTTCTAAAATTCTATCTTTAGAAAGGTCTTAAAATCTAGAAGTGCAAATAGGATATTGACAAATCTGCACTTTGCAAATTCTTACTTGAATGTTAAAACCCACCTGCAATAATTTCGTCCCACCAGATATTCACGTAGTCATCCCGGTCCATCCTCGACTGCTCGTGGTAAAATCCTAAAGCGTGCAGGATCTCATGTTCCACAATAGCTCTGTAGTCACACCCTGACCCAATTGAGAGGTTCTGTCCAGTCTGCAGGTCCCCCACCATGGACCAACACCTGAGAAAGAGGGAGAGCTTACTCCCTGTTCTCTGTATTTAACTTCTCAATCTGCTCACTGGATTTAAAGTACAATCATAAATGTTCTTAATATTAAAGGAGTCACATAAATCATTATTTAAATGCTGACCACATGCCATAATTCTCTAAAAATATGCTACTCTGAAAGCAGACTTACCCCCAGAAACTATCACTTCATTACTTATCCTCTGTGTCAGAGAAGCTCACCCTGCATTTTTGAAAAGCCACAGAAGTTTAGTCCTGCATCAGCTTCCATTTTGCCAAGAAACATAAAACATACATGGAAACAGTAAATTCATCAAAACAGGCTGAGCTTTTTTGCAATAACTTGGGCTAGAGAAAAAACTCAGGAGTATTTAGAATAGCAACATTTGGTCCTTTTTAAGAACAACCATGCCTTGCATTGGCCAGAGGTGTGAAAATACATTTCCAGTATTAAGATCTTCAACACTGACTTGTCAAAAATTATGGAGCTTGTAAACTTGTATGACAAGTGTCATAGGACACTCAAGGAAGAGCTGAAGGCAGAAACATGAACTTCTGGGAAAATAAGAAATATTCACAGCTGATATAGTGATAAGATTTTTGTGCTTTTCTTCACTTTCTTTCAAAACATACTTAGTTGTAGGAAATAAAATAAATCCTTTCAGTTCTTAAAAACTTGAATTTCTGTCTATAACACCCTTTCAGATTTTGAGAGACTAGTCATTAAAGAAGAGCCATTCCAAACCAACAGATATATTACAATAAACTCTCTTTCCATCACTTTTTTTTTTTTTTGTCTGTCTTACAAAAATTTCCAAACTTGAATTCTAGCTATTCACATTCACTTTCCTGGTAAGTTAAAAGGATGTACGTGGGGCTCTTCACTGAAATGGAAAACAACCCTAGATGGAAAACTGGAAGCAGTTGATGAAAACTCAGAGATGCTGGGATTCACCTTCAGAGCTCATCCTGTAAATAACAGTCAGCAGAGGGAGGCAGCTGCTTGCAAGCTCTTTGTCTGAGAATGCAAAATGAGTTGTTTTCCTGGTGGCCTCTTTTTCTCTGCTGACAGCAAACCTTTAGACTGCTGAAGTCAAATGGAATGGGTTCCCAGCTGATTCTACATTGCAAAACTAAACAGAATTTGATATTACCCTTACCCATCTTGTTTGCTAAAAAAAATGTAGGTTCTTTCTCCTTCATATGGCTTGAAATCAACGCAGGACTTCAGGCGGAACATTTCAAATGCCTGGAGAATTACTCCTTTGGCATTCAGGTCTGGAAAACAAGGAAAGAACCTTTAATACACTGCAGTTTGTTCACCTTGGAGACGTAAGATATGTACAGATTCACACATGGAACCAAAGGAAAAATGATTGAAAAGAAATTATTGAATTTGATTAAGTTGTGGTTTGCTATGTTAGCTGTAGAAGGAAAATAATTTTGATATAAACAAGACTACAATAAATAGTTATTAGTAACATTTTTAGTGTGAGAGAAACAGTTCTGGAAAAGGCAATTTTTTTATCACAGGGACTGCAGTACAAATAAGGATTGGAGATAAAATCTGAATAAAGTGTCTCCTTTACCTAGGTCATCACCCAGAATATAGGGAATAGGGAACTTCCATCTGTAGGTCTCACTTCTTAAGGCATTTCGCTGGTTTTTCTGAAAAGGGAATTAACAGCTGGTGATGCATCTACTGCAGGGAGCTAAGCTGATTTGTAGCAAAAATACAATTAGGACAAGCAACAGAAAGGTTTTAATTACTTACAGGGAGCAATATATCGCCCTGAAAGAGGTCCAGTCCAGCAGCTGAAATGCAATTTAATCAAGGATAGTGTCAATGAAACATCAAATGTATTTCATTTCATAAACCATATTGAACATACTTATACAAGGTTAATGTCCTTGGGCAGCCACAGAAAATAAGTAAGGACCAGCCTCTATACACTGAAATATAGGCAATAATAAAAGTAACAGCAGTTTCTAGTTTCTACTCAGTTTTACTTCTTGGCAATGTTTGCCTTTGTGGTGGCACTATTATCCATGGTCACCTTTGATAATCTCTGCTTGCTCTCTGGTAGTGACAAGAGTCACACAGTGGGACAGTGCTCAATAAACATCTAAGTTTTTTTCCATGTTTGTAAAACTTTATAAAAATCATATAGAGATGGGCAGAAAATGCTGGTGGGACTCCAGAGTCCTTCCAAATCATACAGTGTTTTTCTGCCTTAGCACCATGGGTCTGTGCAAATTTCAGAAAGGAAAGACATCTGCATCCCTTGTTTACACAGGGTTCCAGTCCTGGATAGATTCAGGTGTCACAGAGAGAGGAAGGTAATTCAGAGCTCACTTGATTATAATTCTCTTGAATTATATTCTCTCTCATGAGCTACCTGACCATCAGTCTCCTTTACAATACTGAAAATTCAGCATTATGCTCACAACTCTTCAGGCCTCATGAGAATTTAGGCATGAACTCACCCAAGTTGATCTGGGGAATGTCTTTGAATATCTCACCAGCTCCAGAATCTGCAAGACAGTCAAAACATACAGTGTTCGGATGTGGTGGCACACAGCAAGTAGAAGGAAATGCTTCAAAACTCAAACCAGCTCACACAGCACTTACCAGCTTCATTGGAGACATGTCCCACCTGGAAGAGAATGGAATACAACCAGTATAAGGTATGCCTCTAGACTGAGAGGAGCCTGTAGAAATCAGGTTTTACTTACAGAGACTGGAGAACCATAGACAGAACATAGAAGAAGTGTCAGGCAGAGTGGGAAGATGCTGGAGCCCATTTTTGCAGTGGGAACAGAAGCTGGTCCCTCTTATCTCTGGCAATATATAGGGCATGTTGCTGAGCTTTCCATGGAGCATCAGCCAACCAGCATCGGACTTTCCACCTTTGAAGCATTATTATAACAGTCAGATTTCCCCCTGGATGGCACCTGATGGCATTGCTCTTATCAACTACCTAAGTCCACTTGGAGGAACATTGCAGAGAGGAATGTGGTAACTTCATGTCTTCAGTGCAGCTGGTGAAAGACCCACCCAGACTTCACATAACAGGTTCTCCATCTGGCCCAAAGTTGCTGACTCCTTCTCCTGTGTTTGTTATCTGTCAGCATTATGATCTTGACTGCACAGGAGAAAAGCCACACTCTCAAGCAGAATTATTCCAGGTTTATAGCAGTCCAGCGCCATTAGAATTTGGCGCAGTGCTGCTTTCAATTAATAATTAACATCACATTGTAAAGATTAGAAGTAAGAGAGGTATGATTATGAATGCTGTGACAGTGTTTTCCCTCAGCTGATCCCATCCCAGAACTGATGCTCCATGCACAACCTGCCACTCTCTGCCTCCAGAAGTGGTCACTTGTATCAGTAATCCTTGGCTTTCCAGTTTGATGCTCCTTTGTTTTCTGGTGGGTTTCAGAGATCACAAACTCTTGTCCTGCACCTTGCTGTCTTCTTTCTCAGGGGGCATGGGTCAGGAAGGGCTCTATAAATCTCTAGTTTGCTGTGCATCAGTATTCCCATGAGTTCCATGTGCCCTGGAGTACCTGAGTGCCTTTAACTTAGGCATGGAATCCTGTTCTTCATTTCACATCTGAAATTAAAAGTCACAAAAGTGAGGATGTTCACCCCTATGTTCAGCAGTTAGACAGGAAAGGGCTTGTGCCATGACACCACCACCCACAGTGCAAGGCAGAGAGCTTGGGTCAGTAAGTTTTGAGTAGGATATGGGCTTATCCTAGAAAGGAGTCAGTCCTTCAACCTAAGCAACATATTTTTCTCCAAACAAATCAGAGTAGGAAGCTATTCATAAGAGATCACATTGCAGAGAAAAAAGTACAGACATCTTTTCTTGTTTGGAGAAGAAGGGCCCCAGAGCACTGATCTTTCACCTAGCATACATGGGTGTTCTTCAGCACTTGCTTTTAGGAATGATTGTTTCTGACACCTAAGCTGAACAGGACACAGTACTAGTAAAATAAGTATGTCTCAAGATACATCATGTCGAGGCTGTTCTCACAGGTGAGCAAAGAGAGTCAAAACACAGCACAAAGACCATATTTGCAGATGTGTAGCAGTGGATGTGAGAACAAAACAAAAAAATTGAAGCAAAATCAGAGCAGTCTGAAAAACACTTGGTTTTTAGTACCCTTTAAAATAACTGAAGAACCTAAAGAGTATGTCTAAAGAGAAGTCATTCTGAGGGCATATATTTGTTTTCATATATATATAGGGGCTCTCTTGGACCCCCTTTAGGCACTGGACTTTAGGTCTCCCTGAAGCCTTCTCTTCTCCAGCCTGAACAGCCTCAGCTCTCAGCCTGTGTCTATAGCAGAGGGGCTCCACCACCAGTTTCATTCTGTCCTCCCTGGAGGGCAGTGCACGCACATGCTTCCATTGGCTGCAGTTCTGTAAAAAACCTGGTGATGGCAAAAGCTGTTGCTCTTCCACTCTGGGTAGTACAGCAGGTGCCTTATGGTTTCTTACACCACATTGAATGAAGTGCCCCAAACTGCTGTACGTCAGTATTCCCACACCCAAGGGCAAATCCACCCCAGATTCGTAGACACAGGCACAAGCTGGTGTCACTAAATGCAGATAATCCCTTTTGTTAATCTGCTTGTACTGGTTTTAACTCCACTATAACACAAACTTTGAGACAAAAATGTGGCTCAGGTATTTGTGTCCTTCATATGGGCAAGAATGAAAAAAAAAGTCTCCTGAGATTAAAAACCTGTCATATCAAAGTGGTACCAACCACATTTTTAATAAAAAATTACCCATCCAGCTTCCCAAATTTTAGGTAAGTCTGTTTCCCTTTGTAGAACTTGAAATCAGCACAAGACTGAACTTGTCAAATGCCTCCAGGTTAAGAACTTCAGCATTCAGATCTGAAATACACAGCAGAGGATAACAACAGAACTTGCTCTGCTTTTAAAGTATTATAAATATCTATAATTCTAGAAGAAAGAATGAATAAGTGTACCTTAAAAATAAGAGCATATATAAAAAATATCTGCCTGGATGAAAGAACAGGAGGCTGTTAGCAAAATTCCCTGACTGGAGTAATTTTGGCAAAGGTCATAGAGAGATAGTCTGTTATTAGATAAACTGATAGTACTGAGACAAACAAGCAGGCTTTTGGACATCCAGGGCATTGTTCAAGTACCGCTGGAAAATTTTATTGCATGCTATAATATAATCTGAATTGTTGTCAACTTTGAGCTCAGGGCCAATAAAAAGAGAGACAGGAGAGATACATACGATTTTAACAGCAATTTATTATTTATTTCTCCTCCTGTATTATTCAAAACTTAAAATAGTGTCTAAAATCAGATGGTAACAAGGATAGTGCTCTGAACTATTTTACTTAGAAAATATCTGCATGTCCTCTTATCCTTTACTGAGATGGGGCTGGTAGGAAGACACAAGGCACATAGGGGGGAGCAGATCAACATGAATGTTTTCCAGATTAGGATTCCCTGACTTGATTACTCACCTCACTGTCATGGCTGTGCTTTGCTGAGTGCAAAATCCACTCTGAGTGAGCATCAATGGTGAGCAAGGGAGACAAGAACCCAGGTCATGAAGTCTGACACCAACAAACAGGGGTCAGGCACAAAATCACAACACTCTCCACTGCACAAAAACATCTCCGCTGTTTGTGTCACC